>NC_092862.1:67354714-67365395 GCF_032062135.1 Pyxicephalus adspersus | reverse complement strand
TGTTTGATAAGAATTTTTTTTGAAAAGGGGTTTAGTTCTGCATTAAACTGTAGTGACTGGAAGTCTACCAAGTGGGGTACAGAAAAAAAACACCTTAAGGGGGATTTTATCCTTCTCTTATTCATTTAAAACTGAAAAAGTGTTGGCTTTGCATACACATCAAAGTAGATTACAAAAAACACATGCAAACAAATTTACTGCATGTGGAAAAAAACATTTTGAGTACCAAAAATAATGTTATTGCACCTAGTGAGTAAAAACGTGATTTTTTTTTATAGGGAAAACACGCTAAATCTATAATAATAGAGATGTTTATGTAATAACCAAGAAAACAAGTAAAACTTAATATATATTACTAACACAAAATAAGTACATGCTATACATTTCCCAAGTCTATTTATTGCACACTAGAATAACCATCAGCAGCCCATCAAAGCAGGCGTTTTCTTTCATTATTGAAATAACATCCTTTTTTCCCCTGACTCCACAATAGCTCACGTGTCTGACAAGACTCACTGAATCAGTGCGTACTAAATGTGATATAAAGCTTTTAGGAAGACAATGTTGATCTTACACCAGAGTGATGTTGGGCTCCCTTCCAACAACAGGCATCAGGGGAAACACTGCCAGCAGCAAACACAAGAGAACCCAACTCATAGTTGTTATCTGCAAAGAAATGGGAGGAAAAAAAAAGTAAATATAGGTAACAACTCTGTGGGAGATCATGTACACAAGCAGAATTGACAGAACAGCAGGCTAAATATGCTGCTGGAAGAAGTAAAATACTTTCTGATTTTTTACATGCTAATGATTTTTTAACATTTATCTAGAATTAAAATAGAAAAATAAAAAAAACATTATAACCCAATTTATTTTAACAATGCAATTATTCCTTGAGTGCCATATATGACAAAAGATAATAAATAATACACCATTTAAATGATGTTTAAAAACTATTTTCTATTAGCAGAAACACACTTGTGAAATAGTGCTGACCCCTTCCTGGCACTGCAACATCAACAAATTTAAAATGATGGAAGGCAGAAGTGGTCCTTTCTTCATAGGGGTATAATACCTTATTTAAATACTTGCACTTGAAAACCTTTTTGACCCTAGGGGAAGCACAAGATTGGGCCATTTGATTGATTACACTATTCTGTTTACCTTTTAACTATGCAATACAACTTCAAACTAAGGCTACGTACATATGTCCAATGGTTCTCGTCCGATAATCGGCTCAGAGACGATATTGGACGAGAATCTGGCGTGTGTACAGTGCCCGTAATCCATCGCTCGAACAACCGTCCTGGCGGATCCGCGATGGATGACGAACGATCTTAATGGAAGCAAAGAGGGGGGTGCAAAGCAGGGTGCCGCTCCATCGTTCTCCCACTCCCCTCTCCATACAGCAGAACGGTGCTGTATGTACAGCGCTCGTTCATGCATTGTGCAGTCTTTAGTCGCTGGAAAGCATTGTGAAAGAACCTTTCCAACGACAATTATTGCATGTGTGTACCCAGCTTAGGACCTTTCCATACCTTTATCTTTTCTATTGACTTCTCCATAACTTTCTACCACTTATATCAAACATCCAATATTCGATAATAAAACTATATAAAAGTACACTTCTCGTTTTTTTTAGAAAGTTCAACATCTGACTGTTTGTGGGTTTAAAGCTTCACTGACCTGGAAAAAGCATTTAGGCATTGAAAACTGTCCAGAAGAGCATATCTTATTTTTTTATGTAATCTGACTTAGGGATGAAAGAAATAAAGTCAATGTATCAGTATAACACTCAGGCAGTCTGATATTTTCAGTAGGAAGGTCACACATGGCAACCTGCTTACGTCACAATTTGTTTTTTCCTTTGCATAACAAGAGCTATACTGTATATGCTCATTAAAGCAAATACAGTTTCTCTTGAAAATTACATGGCTACAACTTAATACATAAAGCATGCATACTAAGGCAAAAAATGTAGTTTTCATAGTCTAATATTTGTATTGGATTTTCAGAATGGTTTAACAAATACTTAATTGCAAAAAGTAAATACAAGTGTATTACAAGTTGAAACCATCACCATAACTATATACATATCCAGCAGGAAACATGTACCAGAGTTAGTAGAATGTACAAATCAAGTTGTATAATGATCTGCTGTATATATAGAGAAGTGTTTATCAGGACAGAGAGTCTGGAAAACTTAAGGCTGTTTTTCAACTAAACATAATGAGAAAGATGTACAAGTCTAATTAACTAGAAGATGTTTGTTGGTCCACAAGTTTACAGTGAATGCTGTGATATAATAAAATATCAGAGGAGTGGCTGTTTTATGGCTAAAAACACCCTGTTAATAAAACGAGGCTAGTTTATCATAAGCAAACTTCCTCAAATGTTCAATAAAAAACATTTTCTCACATCTTTAGACATCTTTGAGATGAGAGGCTACAAATGCAAAAGATTATATCTTGGCAATTCCTGCCAGCTAAGAAAAGTAAGGTTAAAATGGTCAAAGAATCAGTTAATATGAACTTGAGAAACGCTGCCTAAACTGGACAATTTCAATTGCTGCAGTGATATGCAGATGTAAGATGTTAATATTTGTCATACACAGCACAAATACTTTCAAAGAAGTTTAAAGGACAGTATATGTCAACAAATCTGCAGGAGCTGTGTGGTGCTACTAAATTATTTGGGACAAGAAATCAACAAGAAAAAAATTGCTGTAACTTCCTTAAAGTGGAACTAAAGTTTCACTTAAAAAGTTTGTGATAAGGCAGGGCTTTGTTCTAGAACAGGACAGGCAATGTCCTTTCTGTAATAAGCATTCTCACCTGCCTGATTGCTCTCTAGAACTGTCAAAATCGATGGGCTGCGCATGTCCAGCTCAGAGCTGGGTGCCAAAATACCTGGCAATCCTGGCTTCATCTGCCCTTGCCAGGACTGAATGAAATCCCGCACACCTGAGCAGGAGTTACATCATCCCGGTCAATCAGGATGGCCAAGGATTGCAACTAGGAAGAGAAGGAAGGAAGAAGTTGGCAGTGCCATGCAACAGAATGGAACAGGCTAGTATATCAGGGAATAATTCTACTTTAATGCATACTACAAAATAGGATGGTTCTAAAAGCAAAAGTGATGGCTATTCATTACTACATAGGAGCACCTAATAAAAATAATTGATTGTCATTTTGTCTGGATTCATTACCTGGCTTCTGAAACCAACTGATATTAGGATGGTATTATCTAGGGAATACAGTTTTGACTTTAAATACCTGTATGTGCTTTCTACTTTGCAAATTAACCAAGTTGACAAAGAAATATGTACCTTAGCTTGTCCCCACAGCTTTGTAATCAGAGGCCAACATGCAAAACCCACAAGTCCAGCTGAAAGCACTGAACGGTAGAAGAAGCTCAAAACCTAAATAAAGAAGGGCGCAATGAACAAATATATTTATATCATAGTCAAACAAAGAGAGTTGGCAGACTGTATTTAATAAACTATAAAGAGAGACACAGTGAGACACAGGATCTTCGGTCTGAAGTCAACGAACACGTTAGTCATCAGAACAGCCTAACATTGACTGGATACACAAAAGCACAAACACACCCTGTGGTGAATGTTCATTGGTAAAATGCATTGTATTTCAAATGAACTTTGCGTAAATAATAAATCTGCTTTTGGACTCTTAACCTTTAAAACAAATTTAAATAAAATTGAATAAACATCACTATCATCATCTTCATCTTCCCATTAAACATGTACATTAAGTAGTTTTTAGGGCTGGGTTTTCGGAAAGCTAGTTCTTTCTAATGTTATAAAAACAAGGGGAAAAAAAGCTATGCAGAAATAAGATGCAAGACAAAGGCAGCAAGCCTCACATTTTTTCTATGCAAATTTTGCACTAGAGTTATTTTAATCCATTCAAACAACTATTTCAGTATGAAAGTGGTACCTGTATTTCATATCTCATAATCTTCGTAATGTCATATCTTTATAATGTGCCCATGTTTCTCAGAACCTAGCCATATTAAAGTATCTTTTGTCCCTCTGCCATAACATAATTTTCTACCACTAATCACAGTAACAATAACAATTAATGTGGTTTTTACTCACCAACAGTAAAACTCCGAAGCCTATAACGACGATAAATCCTACCACTCTAAAAGTCGAAACTGTGATCATATATATTCTAAGTCTATGAAGAATCCATAGTCTAAACATAAAAAATAAATATAATTAAGAGTTATATTTTTACAGTATATAAAGTATGGTTTAAAAACAAAAATTCAATGAATACCTCAATTTTTTTAAAAATGTATTAGGTGTAATTCTGCTAAATACAAAGACACTACTGACGCCTAGAAATTAGGTTGTTAAGACATTAGGATTTCAACAGCGTTGGTCTGTCCACTCTGAAAAGTCATTTTAGACGTAAATGAATGTTACTACGTTCTAAGTGTCAGCCAATTTGAAAAACACATGCAGGACACCAGCTATTTTTCCTGTGATGCAGTTCAGACACATGTTAATAGCTTGGGTTGACCCTTAAGCACTACTATGTATTATCAGGAAGTTTAATCTGGAAAAACAGCAGTACTACATAGCCTGCAGTATCTTCCAGCAATCGTCTTAACAATATCAGCAGGCACTGCTGAGCTAAGCAGAACTGAAAGTGTTTGGGATTATGCCATAAGATGAACAATTACTAAATAAGTCATAGTAAATACTGTTGTTCTGTACAAGTTGTCTATAAGATCAAGAACACTTTTTAGATTACAGAAAATAGCTATAAAGATATTTGTTCCTTTGTTTTCCAGTGTACATATGAGCAATCCAATTGAACCCAGAAGGACCCATTGAAGGACCCAATAACCATTATGTCAGCCCAAGGAGAGTGCAAATTGATATGCTTATTATTGCATGAAACATTACAATTTTAGAGATACAATTTGTTGTAATAGCTTAGAGAAATACTAAACAAGGCTCAAGTTCATCCATATAATTTGGAATCTGAATATTTATTTGGAAAAAAAAAAAAGTTTATTGAGCGTTAAGTAAAATCTTAGTGAATCTACTGCAGTAGTAAAAGCTGAATGAACACAAGTGGCTGCAATTAAAACGTTTAGAACAATTATTAAAAAGCAAACATGTTTTTTTTTTTTAAAAATGAATAAAAGCCAATGCATTTAAATGAAGGGGGACATTTGAGTGGCACTTCACATCGATTGCCTCTTCATACCAACTGGCCTAGTTACTTTCTAATAATACTGTAAACAATACAGTTGTCATAAAAATGTTAAACACTTGCATTATTACACAGACTATTATGAACATATATGTAGCACTTCTCCAAAGATCTAAACAGTTGATAGCAGACAATGCATACACTTTGTCATACAAAGTTGTCACATTGGTATTCCAAAAAATTAGTGTATGAGAAAGCCTGGAAGTGCATTTTAGGAGTGCTTTTAGTCCATTTTCACTCATGGTTTCTCAAGACAAACACTTTCTCTGTGCATTTTTATGCATTAAAACACATGCAGCATGGTGGTTTAGAAGCTAATGGTAGCACTCTGTCATTGGACAATTAGGGCCCCAAGTTGGCATAAGCTTGAACATTCCCATGATTTGGCTTCCCATCTAGACTGTAATGACATATAATTATAGTATTAGACTATAAACTCATTTGAAGGCCAGTTAACTATAATTTATATGTTATCTATAATTTCTATGGAAGATGTGCTTTATGGAAACTGGAGATAAACTATAAAAAGGAAAGGTTAAAATAACTGTCTAGCTTAAAAGGCACATAAAGCACAGAGATGTAAATGTGCCTTAATACCTATGACTTCTACCGTAAACAAACGCAGCATATGTATTTAGTGCACTCATTAACAAGAGTGCCTAATAACTTTCAGTGCCCCCATTTAACATTCTAAAAGGGTCACACCATCACTACAAACCCTAATTAAACACAGTTTGGTACAGAGCTGTTAAGTGTACTGGAAAACCGTTCAGGTCATCAAGTTCAGCCAATTGACTCATTCATATAGCATACAATCCTTTTGCTTGTATTGATTTCCTGAAGGCAATATGAAGTGCATTACTACTGATGGCTATTTACAATGCAGATATCTATTCTTAGGATCTAAAAGCACAGGTCACTAAATTACATTTACATTGTGTGAATAGATATTTATTAAGGATCTACAAACGTATCTGACATCTAAACAATGCATTGCACTTGTTAGTCTGTTACTATACATACTCTCAAATAGAGGAGCACAAGTTTTTTAAATACCAGACCTCTTAGGATTGTAGTTTATTCAATCATAATTCTAAATAGCAGATGTTACCTTCATTGATCTGTGATTCCAGGCTTGTAACTCACTTGACACAAACTGTCAATCCATCTGCTATGTTTGACAGAAGTGAATCTCACAGTTCATTAAACATGACTTAAAGTAGTTATGTCTACGGTCTTTTACATAGTGCTGCCAACCAAACACATATTTCTTAGTTTACATGTAAGACTGATATTCACTGCCTGGCGTTAGTTATAACTAGATGAAAGTTAAAGGTATTATTTCATGACAATAATGTTCCCATAGGAAATTCAGTACATATTGTACAATAAAGCATTTATATCTAATTACTTAGTTATAATACCATTAACATGTTAGGGGTTAAGGCTTTTTTAAATAGGGAAACATGTACAATTCAGTGAATATGTATGTAAAAGTATTTGTTATTTTTAGTTGGCGTGTGTGTGTTGCAGTATATCGAAAAATAAAATAACTAAAGCTGCGTACACACGTCAGATTTTTCTCGCCTGATAATCGGCACCGGCCAGATATCGGGCGAGAATCTGGCGTGTGTACAGTCAGCGTCGTTCATCGTCCGTAGATCCGTCCTGGCGGATCCACAAATGATGAACGAGGAGCAATCCTAATGAAGGGAAGGGGGAGAGCGCGCAGCGGGGCGCCGCTCCGTCGCTCTCCCCCTCCCCTATCCATAGAGCAGAACGGTGCTGTATGTACAGCACCGTTCATGCATCGTGTAGTCCTTTGTCGTTGGAAAGGATCGTGAAAGATCCTTTCCAACAACAATATTTGCAAGTGTGTACGCAGCTTTAGCATGCAATCTAATCTAAAAAAAGCAGTTGAATTCAAGGAAGAATAACAGAGCATGATACATAGAAAAGTAACCAGGAAAAGTGTTCTACCACATTCCAGTGGATTGGAGTTATGACTGATTGTATGCTCTTAGGAATGAGCAAACCTCAAACAACCTGTTCAACAAAAAAAAAATTGACATATATGTTAAATAATGCCAGTTTTCTACTTAACTTAATAACAAAAGTAGTTATTAGGTTTTTTTGGCAAATTGTCACTTTCTATATTAAAAGATTTATCAAGTCTTATTGTCATTTCTCTTTCTTTTTTTTTGTGCCTGCAATTAAAAAAAAGTATAAACCCATAAAGCTCTAAATATAGCAAATCCAAGCCACTTTAGTGTACATTTCAAGGTGAGATACAATTGCACAAATCAATAAACTTTTTTAAAACTTTAAAACTTTAAAATTTTAAAACACTAAAATATAAAATTTATAATACAGTATTCAAGTTCCAAAGAACGCAAAGATCACATATCTGCACTGATGCAAATACACTTAACATTAAACTTACTCTTTTGATACTTCATTCCAGATAAGAATGGGTAACAGGCAATACACGTAGTAAGTCCATGGACTCGACTGGATTATCAGAAAAAAGACAGTGCACAGTGCTAGAGTTGCAAATCCATATGTCACAAAAGGCAGTGTTGCCTGAAAAACAATTACATTTCAAATTACTTGGAGAAAAACTGTAAAACATATTTTACCTTTACAGTGGGACTCCAGTTATTCTCTTTCTCTACACAGTATATATCTTTTCTTTCAATAAAAAAACAGCCCAGAGCTTTTTGTTATGCATCTCCACGGTTGTATTTCTATGTGGTTGGTTCCCCTGGTAAGATCTACCTGGCTCTACAAATGGCAGACTGTACAGTATCTGTGCAGAGCAGGCTTTTATATTTTTCATGGCCCTCTTCAAATACAATTCAAGAACAGTCCTAAAGGAAACTTTCTGAACCAGCTATGCATCAAAATTATGTCATGGGGCCCCATCATATGTAAGAACACCTCGGGCATCAAAATTATGTCATGGGGCCCCATCATATGTAAGAACACCTCGGGTATAAACACATAAAATAACACAAAGCCCTGTTTTCACCTAATAGCATGTATCATAAAAAACACTGCTAAGCTCTACTGGTACATCTGAAATTAAAGCATGATACAAACCTGCAGTCATTTTATAAAAAACAAATTCCTTTATTAACATAAGGTTAAGTTTTCTATAAATAAAGGTTTGGATTTTCCTTTTCTCCTCGGTACACTATAAACCAGTACAAATAAATAAGATGAACTTCCCCAACCTTTTACAAGAGTTAACAAAAAAATGTAGTAAGAATTTCTTGTAAACAAAATCCATGCATTATAAAAACCACATAAAGTATATAACAGATCAAAACATCAGGCAAAAAGTGAAACATATAGTTTAATAAATAATATATAAATATATATTATATGTGTACTGTTTTTCCTGCCATCATTTCCGCAATTCTGTACAGTCACAGTCATGTAATTTACACATCTGTACCATGCTGCAATTTTCAGGTAAATAGTCAGGATAAACTAGGACGCAGCAGAATGATCTGAGATGTAACATGACAAAAGATGTGTAAATCACAAGAATGAGTGTGTGAATCGAAGTTGCGGAACCAAAAATTTGCACATTTTTTGGGAAGAAAAATGGAAAAATTATATGTATTTTAGTTTTGTATTTAGCTGTTTCCTGGAACTCCACTTTAGTAGTGATAGTGTATATAGTTGTAGTTTGTTGCTTGGTATTTATATGAAAAATGAACATCAAGTTAAAAGGCTCTTGTTCACACAAATGATTGTTAAATTACTGGACAATTATTTATAACATAATTTGGTTACTTAAAGAATAAAGTAATTATTTACAAGTATTACAATCTGCACACAACACATTGCAGTCAGTTGTCACTTGTTATCTGTAAACTTGCAGGACTAACTCTCTGAACACACAGGATAAATGAAAAATGATGCAATTTGCTTCTGGCTTGGCAATTCTCCCTTATAAAATGAAAACAACGATCCAGAAATAGCAGCTCCTTATGATTATAGCATCTATTTTAATGGTAACATGTAAATCATTTAAAATACATATACATTTAGGACAAAATTACTGCAGCTATAAAATGAGTTTATGTAGAAATGTTCAAAATTTTTTTTATTTTAATTTTCTATTTGATCATAGTCTAGGTTCTACTTCCAGGTGTAGAGGACTACTGGTCAAGTGCTACAGGGTGCCCACACTGTCCAGTCCTTGACAATCTCCTTTGATTACATCATGCCCTTTCTTTCTGGGAGGTAAGAGGACTCTGCCAATGGACAGCCAAGAGCAAATGTTTACATCACACAGAATGGAGAACCCCCAGTTTGTAATAATTGGAAAACAGAAGACACAGAACTGAAGCATAATTGGACCATGGCTTTAGGTGGGTAAGCCACCGATATATTAGATAAGGGTGGGAGGTAAGTGTGCAAGAAGGATTACATTGATACCAGAAATTAACTTTAAAGTGAACCCATCACTGAGAGATTATGTGGACGATCATTACTGACCTGGTTCAATAACACACACATTGGATAGAGTGGCTTTAATATCTTCTGAATCACTGATCCTGATTGATTATACAGCTCAGGAGTATTTGTCACACAACTTGTCACACAGTAATCTGCATGCTGGTTTCAGGTGTGTGACTGAGACTAACACCAAAAGAACAGCCTAAATTCAGGTAAGTAATATTCTTTACAATGAGTTCAGCAACGGCAGCTATATATTCTCCCAGTTATAGGTCAATGTTAAAGCTAAACATCAGCCATACCTTTTTGTGCAAAGTTGTAGAGGCTCCTGTGCTGAAATTGATTATTCTGATTTCACAGAACACTTTGAGCATCTTGCATTGTGCATTACAAGATAAAACAGGCCAGATAGAGCTCATTCCCTGAAACATCCAGAATCATCTAGCCCCTTCCCAGTCATACGCTCCCTACCATCCCCCTTTTATTAATTGACTTTTAGTTCTTTTAATTAAATCATATGCAAGTGTCACCCAAGGTAACCTGCTTTCAAAAGCAGTCCATCCAGGCCCACCTAGTTATCCAGAATGATAACCACCTGCCTGCTGCCCGCATTTCAATGAGTGTAAAATAAGGTATAAAATGAAAACAGAAGGGTTTTATTTACATAATGTTTTTTTGCTGGTAGTGGAGAAAAGGATGGACCAAGTAAAACAAAAAATGTAAGCAAGTTAAAGCTGAAGGTTTAGGGGTAACAACGAACAGAATTACCTATTTTTACACATAATACATGGTAAAACCAATGGTCTTTTTTAATAACTGCATACAGCAAATCATTTTGTGTAAATGCAGTATCTATGCCAAAAATCCACAATTGTGTACTACCGTATTTTTCGCCCGATAAGACGCTCCGGAATATAAGACGCACCCAATTTTAAAGGAGGAAAATCTAGAAAAAAAAG
>NC_092862.1:67329780-67352329 GCF_032062135.1 Pyxicephalus adspersus | reverse complement strand
CGGCACCCTGCTGCGCGCTCTCCCCTTCCCTTTCATTAGGATCGGCTGTCGTCCATCGTCCGTGGATTCGGCAGGTCGGTCGTCCGGACGATGGACGACACCGACACGACAACCACTGTACACACGGCAGATTTTTATCGCCCGATAATCGGCATCGGCCAATTATCGGGCGATAAAAATCTGACGTGTGTACGTAGCTTTAGAGACCAACACACAGGTTGCTAAAAAGCAGGTTGATACAAATAGGCAGGAAAGAGCACATTTCCAGCTTTGCTTTCTACTGCCTAGATTAAAATCATGTTTTAATTGCAAATGTCTATGAATTATACACGAATACTCTAAAGGCAACTCCCCAAAATGTTAAGGCAAGTTGTTCTCTTGGTTCCTACATGTTCACAATTCAAAGTGAATGTGAGTAGATAAGGTGCAGATGTTTTCACTTGAAATACCCAGATAGAATGATTTAACAGAATTATTCCTATCCTACTGGATATTCAAACTGAATGACTGGATATTCAAAGTAAACATAGAATAATCCCCAACAATCACTTGCTGTTAAGCAGTCTCTGCTGGTTTAGTAAATCAATCCCATTGTGAGTGACTACAATTTAGGGTGCTGCTAACACAATGAAGAAACAAATAGGAGGGTGAGTTACTGCTTCAAATTTATTGTCTCTGTAAATTTCATATATCCTATGTTTGTATTTACAGTGGGAGCTTCTTTTAAACTAAAAAAAAAAAAAAAAAAAAGGAACATAAAGAGGGCCAAGTCGAACAGCTTATGTCAGTAGTAAAAAAAGATATGCCCAGTTTTGTACTGCATTCCGTACACTCTGTACCTCTGTTTATTACACATTGGCTCTTGGTCTATCGTTATTACCCATCCCTATTTTCTTTCCTTATAACTATATACCTATCCCATTCTAAACTTTATCTATACTCTTTGTCTGAACTTGACATTTCTTCAGTGCAACCTTAAACTTATTTTATTATTAAAAAAAAATCACAAGATGCAATTATTTGAAAATATAGATTAATTGGTGTATTCTATCAGTTGTTTATACAGTCTATTCTTTTAATCCTTTCAAACCTTACAATAAATATAATATTTTTACAGATTCCATAAATAATTTAAAAAAGAAAAATCTCTTATGGTTTACATTGTGTAACATGTATGGGGAAATGGAGCTTCTATAACTGGCTTATGCACATATGGAAAACATGGCTACCTTTGCACCTAACGTTATGTTTGCCTGGGGCATCATAAGCTGAATAGCATTCTTGCAGAATCATCACTGTGCAATGTATAGCCAGATGCATTTTTACTACACTTGATCGATTTGCTGTCAGGAGAAACATTTGGCAACAATTTGACTACAATCCATCTTATCAGTCTCTATATGACAAGATCGACAAAACAACATCAAATCACATGGCTACCACAACACATGCACGGTTCTGTTCACAGTTGAACCAACAAAAATAACCTTTATTAAGAACTCAAATTTGCCTTTGTAGACAATTTGAAATATGTAGATGGTAAAGCACAGACACTGGCTCAAAGTTTGAGCTAATAATTGAATTTCAAGGTTTTATTACTTTGAATTTTCACCCTTTAAATACCTTCTGCAAAGTTTTTGTAGGCCATGTACAGTATCTATAATATAAATGCATTCAACATTTCCCTGCATGGAAGGATTGCTGGACTGTGTTATCCTATTAAGCCAGCTTCCCTTAACTTTCTATAAGGAGCAATTTATTTGCAGTTCTGTGAAAGGGAAGATAAGCAGCGCACAGCATAAGCCAGACATGGGAACTGTTTAAAATAAATACTTTTTTGGCAAGCAGCAATCTGACTGCTTACAGAATGTAGACATTTGTCGTGGTCGACAAATATCTGTACTTAACTATGCTCATTAATGGAAAACACTTCTCTGCTATACTTTAAAAGGATCAAAATTGTAGTCCAGATTCTTGTAGTTTTTTTGAGTGCATGTGTACATGTCTATATTAATTTCTATTTCACTATTGTAATTATTTACACAGCATGGATAGATACACAGAGTTTTCTGCCACTATATAAGTTAGTACAGTGTTTTTCAACAGCTGTTCCGCTGCACACTAGTGTGCCTTGAGAGATCTTCGGGTGTACCGTGGGAAATTATCCAATTTCAGTTAATTGGTCCCAAAATGATTTATTTACTGCAAAAAATTTGTCTTCATTTGTCTATACCAGCGATGTATAGTGATAGGCAGAACCAAAAAAAACTCTTCCACTAGATGGCAGCAGGTAGCTAATTTACGTGTCTGACTTTTTGGTGGTGTTCCGTGGGATTTTTCTAATTGTAAAATATGTGCCGCGACTAAGAAAGGTTGGGAAACACTGAGTTAGTATTCTACAACCTCTATAAACAAAGCCAACTCTATCGAAAAAAATCAGCTGGGTTAAACCTTCTACCTGAAAGGTGAAGTCTTTAAGTGTTACAATCAGGCCCCATAAAGCTAAATGAAATTAGGAGAGTTTTAGGACTTCGAAACACATTTATTAAATTCTCAAATAAACCTTAACATGTTGGGAGGCACAGGCAAATTGAGGTTTTACCAGAGGAAAAAGTGGTGAAGGACCCGTCTGCTCCGGAGGTATACAGAGTGTTCTATTCCAAGTAGTAATCATTTACTTCTTTTACAGTGAATGTGATTGCTTTAATCTATTTTCAATTGTTCTGAAGCTTTCATTAAAATATTACCTGATCATTTAGCCATCAATGTTTTGTCCCTATCTTCCTCCTGTGTCCTGCATTTCTACCTTGTCATTAAGGTTTCTAATAGTGATTTAATGTGGATAGGAATGATAAATTACTGCAAAGAATAACCTAATTGTTGGTCTTTATGCAATAATGTACTTTCTGTATCAGAAAAAAGGGCATCAAGGTTTATTTTTCTCAGATGCTTTTTAAAAGGGAAACTACATTCTATTTATTAGATTGTCTCTTTGTATACCACATCTTTCACTGGTTTAAAAAAAAAAAAAAACAAACAAAAGGAAAAAACAGAACAGAGAATGCACACTGCTGCAGTTACTAAATCTTGAACTTATCTGAATTATATTATCAGTATTACTGGGATTTGTTTCTAATGATATAGTTGTCATTTATCACTTCTAACATTTATTTTTTTTTAAACAGTAAAGAAAGTTCAGTAGTTTTTTTTTTTTTTTGCAAGATTGAATATCAAATAAATGCATTTTTGGGGGACTCCCCAGTGCCTTCTTTATCAGGGCTTATAGTATCAGACAAAGGAATACATAAATGTACACTGAGCCATTGGAATTCCAAGAACTAGATAATGCGTGCGTTCTATCTGCTAACAAAAGACTATACAAGTCCTCTGATCCTCAGATCTTTCAATATTCTACCTGCTTATTTGAAGTCATTAGTTAGCATTGCTTTATACCTAACATAACATAAGAAGACAAAAAGTATGCAGATTGCAATGTCTGATGATTGCAATGATTGATTGCAATGCAGCTGTCTTTATCATTTGTCCTTAAAAGCAATTGCAATAGTAATCAGTTAGCCCACATCTATGTCTCCTTTGCCTTGTCCCAGCCACAAACATATTTACAGGTAGTCCGCAGCTAGACTGTAGCTTTTTTCTTAAATTGAATTTGTATGTAAGTCAGAACAGGTACAATATTTTAATAAATGCAATTAGGGCAGAAGTTTGTGTCAACATATTATTAGGCAGCATGGTGTCAGTTACGTTAAAAAAAATCCTCACTGTGAGCTAATAACAAACAAAGCAAAAAAAAAAAATCCTTATGGAGCCTAAACATTCAATAACTCCAGGAGCAAGCTGTGCTTTGATATGCAACCCATGTAACCCAGGGACTGCCTGTACATCTTGCAATGCTGTCTGATCACTTTTTGCCCTTATGTTATATGTAATGATCTGGATGCCAACCCAGCAACTATTCAAAATCCCTTGAAACTGAAATTTTCATTATCAGTTTGGTATGCATTTGCGAAACATGCTTTAACTAAATTTTAGACTGATAAAAACTCTATATGTATTTAAATGCAAGCAATCTGCTAAATTGAATTTTAAATGAACCCTATCATCCAATACAACTGGCCACAAATAGGGGGAAAATGGTTAGAAAAGGGATAAAAAAAGTAAAGTTGTCAAAATGTTCTAAATGAAGAGAATGACATTCTGGACACAAAAAGAAATCAATCAAATCCCCATTGGAGCACTTTCATTCTATTCTTAGTCCATCCAATATCTTAAAATTTGGGATTTTCCCCAAGCAAGTACTTGTGGCCAAGATGACTCTCCCCAGCAAAGACACAGAATAAAAGTTTACAAGGAATGCGAACCCAGTGAATGAATGAAAAAAGAGATAAATTAACCTAAATATTTGCTCCTGCAGGCTTCTTCCACTTCACAAGACCAGTCCTGTGCAGACTCTTAGGGAGCTTTACTGCCTAGCTGGTCTTTCCAGCTCTGATGTAATTATTTAAAATTCAGAACTATCAGGCCTCCATATTATGGAAGGGTACACACCTAAAAGAAGCAGGTCGATGAGGTCATTGTTCCCTGGCCTGACCTAAAAAAATGTATACCCCAATTTATTTTAAATCTTGTGTGTAATCTCTGCCTTTGAACTTTTGGAATTAAAACACAGTTTGTTTCTTGAAAATATCAAAATTATTTGTGCAGCAGAAGGAGAAGCATCAAGAACTAATAGAAATGTTTTTACTTAGTCAGCATAAAGCATTTATTCATAACTTAGCAAATCAGGATCAAACAGTTAATGAGGAAAAGAAGAAAAATCACATGCCACTTTCCCCATGTGATACAAATTGCTAGATCTAGCTCTGAATGCTCTGGTAATTTGGTGCTAAAGAGATTTGCACTAGGAGTTTTCCTATGATTGAAATGCCAATCTTTACAACAAGGAAAACACAAGGACACATAAAAGACATTACTCAAATAAGAAACTGACGCTGCCTTGTAATTATAAACTTACCGCTTCTTTGAAATTTCCTCCCTGAATGTAAGATCTTGTTTTCCTCAAAATGTCAAGCTGCTTAGACTCTGAAAGCAAACTGTAAATACAAACATATGTGAAAGGTGCTCACATTGATACAGTGTGGTTAAACAGCTTATATATATTCCACCAATGTATGTGAAATCATTTCAAAGTGTGCAACAAAAAGCAATCACAGTGATAGATGGCTTATCCTGTCGAATGTCTTTGTAAAGAAAAAAATGAGGGGGGGGGGAGGCTTGTTCTAGCGACACATTTCCAATTTAAAAATTTCTGCTTTAATAAAAGAGAATAGACTCGGTCACAGCATTTTGGTAGAAAAGGCATGTGCACATGTCACTTACAGTTGACCCTTTATCAAGATTGCCCATTTTGCTGAACAGAACCATTTACTTCCCAGACCACTCAACTTTTGCTGAATGCATTCTAAGAGTTCTCTATGTAACTTTTGCATAGATACTTTCTAAAACAGATTCAGAACATGTAGAATAGTATAGTCAAGGTGGTACCTGGTAATGGACACTCAACTTTGCACATCACAGAAACATGAGGGCCGAGATCAACTACTTCAAGCTTGTTGTTTGTTTAACCTAAAACTAGGATAAACAGTACTCTTTAGGAGTGAGCCTGTCCTTGCAGTGCAAAGCCAAAAGTTTTCTGTAATGCCCCTCTTTACAGCAGCATATAAATAACGTTCATCTATTTCCAAGGTGTTTCTTTCAGAATAAAGATCATTGTTTAAATCCTGTGTTAGTCTATCTTACACAGGGCTTAGCATTTTCCACGCTCCCATTTCTAGAAAGTGATTATTTATTTTCCTGTGCAACTTTTTTGCAGAGGATAAACGAACATACTTCACATAGTTAGTGAAACTCAGTATATGCAACCATAACAGAAAACTTTATTGCAAAGTACTGCCATCTAATCTAACGCTTTCACATGGATTGCAACCCGATCCTACTTACTGCAGTCACTTCCTGCTTCTTTCTGTTGTGTTGGTGTCTGGGATGACCTTCCTGCTACACTTACTTGATCAGGCCCAGAGTTGTAAGTATGAAAAACTGCTGTAAATAACCAGTCACGTTAACAGAATATACCATTTCTATTGTAGTTTTCTATATGGTATAAAGAATATATAGTAATTCTGAATGTGATTAACCAAGTATTGAAATATTTAGCCAGTTTTTTAAATAGCTGTAAATTAAACTAAAATTGTAACTCTAAATTAAAAACACTAAATCTAAAATTATAAAAAGATAAAGGTGTATAACGCCTTAAGCCTATAAGAATGTCAGTAGTAGAGCAGGAAAAAACATTGCCACCATGAGTTCATGTAAGCTGCATGTAAGATGTAGTGTCAAATTGAATGATTTAAAAAAACAAACATTTTCTTTTTCATATATATATATATATATATATATATATATATATATATATAAAACACATCAACTGCTTAATTGTGGAATTTAAATAGAATTATTCAGAAGCAAACGCTTCAATTACAGCGTTTTAGTTATAATTTTTCTGAATGCAGTGTTTTATATCAATTTCTGGTGTCCTAAATATGCTGTCATAAAGCTAATTTTCTCCCCCTTCTCAGCCGTTCTGTTCCAAATCAGGGAGTCAATCAAATAACCATTTGAACGCTAATGATTTTTTTATGCTGTAGTAACACTTTCACGCTTAGAAGCTTCTATTAAGTTTTTGCCGGCCTGTATATTTTAAATAATTACACAAGCTGTAACTCCTTCTATTTTAATAGGGCAAAAACCACCAAACCTAAAAATAAGCAATGTTCATCTAGAATGACACCCCATAAATTACAGTGAAGAACTGCACCATGGAGCGCAAGATATCATTGTAACATCCTGTGATTATTTTACATTTATAGTGCTTTTTATCAAGGATGCATCACTAGGATCTGTCCATTCGCCTGATGTTGAAGAGTTTAATGGACCAGAGCCATAAAACAAATTACAATGTACCGTACAACACGTACATGTCATACTTGTATACATGAGATTAACAAATCCAAGGATCATCCGTTTGCTTGACAGTAGTTTAATACTGACTCCCCTGAAGTCTGTTCATCTAGAGCAATTATTGTTGATAGCATTACAACCGATTCATAAGGTTGTCAAACTTAATTGTTAAAACTACCCTTGATTATGTGTGTGAAGAAAATATAGAAAAACTTAACTGCTGTAATGGAACAGAAAACCCTGTATTCTCTTTCTGTCATAGATACAAAATAATATAGTCGAGGCATAGTGGGGAGATTTTAGAAACCCAGAACAAATATACAGATCAATGAGAAATCATTTTGACATTTTAAACAAAATCCTTGTTCCACTAAACATCAAGCTTAAGTAATTTTAAAGAATTGAATGGTAGGCTGAATAGACTGCCTATGCTACTTTCAAAACAAATTTACTGGCATTCTCCCTTAAAGTAATATTGGTTTCATCAAAATTGCTTTAGCTGTTTTTTTTAAAGCTGATTCATAAGTTTAGCTTAAAAAATATTTATTACAGAAATACAGCATCTACCATTGCTAGACTCATTTGGGAAATATATTTTACTGGTTGTCACAATGATCCTTTTGCATTTTCTGAATTATTGACTTGGGATGCAGGTCTGGCATTCCAACTTTAAGCGGACCTAAACCAACAAAGTGAAACACCTGTTTCATGTCTTGATCACAAGAGCGATCAAGACTGAATGGTAGCGCAGAGCCTCCCAGGATACCTACGTCACACATCTTGGGAGGCTCTTGGCCACTGCTGCTGATTTGGACCTGCGCAGCGCAAGATCGGGTCACTTGGCAAAAAGATCATAAAAGAAGAATGAAGATGGCGATGCACAGCGCTTCCTCCACGCTGGGACAAAGAAAAATTCCAGGATGGCGTGGGACAGGATTAAGGAATTGTCCAGTGCCAAAGAGGGATCTGCAGGATTATAGGTAAGTGTGATTTTTTTTTTAACTAGAGGTACTGCTTTATAAATTGACTTTATTTGTTGCATGCTTGTTCCCTGTTCCTGACCTAGGAAATATTGGTGCCAGTGGCCATTAGGGAAACAGCAACAAATGGGTGTCAACAGTCACAGGGAACATGTTTCTGTGTAAAAAGTTTACTTTACATGAAAATATTATGAGAAATAAAGACAACAATGGCACATTGGTTATACATTTAAGGAGTACAAAGGCTAATGATAGATAGATAGATAGATAGATAGATAGATAGATAGATAGATAGATAGATATTCTCTATCTACTTATAGTTCACAGAAAATGTATAAATACCCTAGTAGCCACACACAGCGCAGAGAAAGAACCTTATTGTCTAAGAACCATATTTATTAAACTGATAAATGTAACTTTTTTTTTTTAAATAATGCTTTTTAGTATCCCTTGTAAATAATAAAAACAACTTAACATTATTCAATAAAATGTTTGTTTATGAAAAATATGACTGTTTAACAACTGTTTTTGTGTGAAAATGATAAGATTTAATCAAGCAGCACATTATTACAGAATTACTCCTTGCAACTAAACAATGAACTCATATTCTCTCATCCTGCATTCTCAATTTATATCACTGTGCAGCTCAGGATATGGGGTTATGAAAATTTGTTTGCAATTTACCCAATTACTATAAATGAAATCTGTACACAATTATTGAATATAGAAATGAATCAGGCTAAATACGTTTTTTAAAAAAACATAATTACCTATCTTGTCTTTCTAAACATACAACTTTGTATAACATACAAACAATAACACAGCTAATTTAATTTTTAGATCTTAAAAAATATTCCTAGTATTTTATTTTTTGTAATAATATTGACATAACATCTAATATGAAATTTAAAAAATGAATAAGCTATTACTCTAGCTAGAGTAGCCCTTTAAATGGTAAAGTATGTTTGCAAAAAATAAAAATGTAGAAACAGTAGTACCAACAAAACATGTCAAAAATATACACTTTATCTATAAAGCTGTGCAGGTGAAATTAAAATAAATTAAAAATTTTAATATAGCAAAGAGATTATTAAAATTTTTTGATAAGTAACTGGGAGGCACCACTATAGAAATCCCTAAAGCCTCCATGTGGACAGAAAGTATTCACAATTGCCAGCTTATTTGCTCTTGCAATTTTAGAAAAACCTAGGATTTGAGATAGGACACTATAATCAAAACAATGCATTTAAGTAAAAAAATAGTAAAGAAAATAAAACATACATATTAACAGTAAAAAAATAAGTAAATAAAATTAACATAGCCGATGGGAAATGAGAAGAAAAGATACAACAGGAACAAATTTTAATTTTTTTAGAAATATATTATTTTTTTACTTTTAAGTCTGGTTTAGCTGATGTCATATGCAGAACCAAAGTCATCCATGTGATTAACATATATATGAAACGGAATAAATAAAATATACCAATTATTCAGTAACACTTGCAGTGACCAATCCCACAGTTCTCCCTAGCCCGTTTTTGGGGGGCGGGCTGCCCACCTGCTGTGATTATTCCACGCGGCACATTTTTAGCAGCTCTGACTGGACAGCTGAGAGGCTGCTCTGCTCGCTCCGTTCTCCGCTGACAAGAGCTGATAGCTGATTAGAGCTAGGCGGAGTGAGGAGAGCACAGCACAGATATGAGGAGATCACAGGCTGTCCCCTCCCCCATCTCATAGCTGTGCCGAGGAGAAAAAAAAAAAAAAAGAAACATTGTGCAAACAATGTCTCTGCCCAGTGGGCGTGTGTAATGACATCATCAGAGCAGTGTGTAAATGCTGCATGTCACATTCCTCAGCCTTAAAGCTCTCTGTGTATAAACCTTTATATCCCCTAAACTGTATGTCATAATGACTTTAAATTTTCAGGGTGCACAGGGAACACTTACAGTTAGCACCATTCAATTTCAGCACTTTCCAGCTTTTACAAATTTCATGATATGGGGGATCAGAATTGTAAAATCTTGTGAAAATACAACCCCAAAAACAGTGGGGTTGCAGTATTAAAAGCAAATGTGTCTAGGAGTCCTAAATCAAAAATGCAAATTGGGGACCCCCAGGGCCACTTACATAGGAAGTAGCATTGGCCCCTAAATGTATTTATATCTCTCACAAATCTATAACTATAATTTGTTACCCACCTGTTTCTCTTCTTTGAACCCCAATTTTCCCTAGAATGGTGCAGTGTACAAAGCCGAAAATGTAGGTGCAAGGGGGGGGGGCCAATTATTGATAGCCCCCCCCCCCCACACTAAAATTTCATTACCATGGCAAACACACTGCCCTGTTACACTGAAAACCCAATTTCTGTAGAATGGGGAGGTGTAGGAAATCTAAAATGTGTGGGGAACATCTGTGAATAACACCCCCTAAAGTTTTATCACAATGGCATCATTAATACATAAAAAAACTCTGCCCGTCAAAACGAAATTGGGGTTTAGGTACTGGTAGGGTAAGTCATGGGTAACAGGGCAGCATGTTTTGATGGGCAGAGTTTATGTAATGATGTCATGGGGATGAAACTTTGGGAGGTGTTAGCAACAAGTGTCCCCCTTTTGTATCTATGATTCTGTTTATCTGCACCTCTCTGTTCTAGAGAAATTGGGGTTCAAGGTTGGGAAGCGGACAATTTGATGGGCAGAGGTTTTTATGTTCTATTAATGCTAATGCTATTGTTAAAGCACATTGATCACAATATTACACTACTACAAGGTATTACACTAATAAAACATGGAACTCAAGGGTGTTGGATTAAAATACACAGCACTGGACTGTTGGGGCATAATACAAAAAAAAATTGAAAAAAATAGTACATTCTAACAAGTCAGGCATTAGAAAGTTGAAACAAAGTATAGGGGGCAGGTAGAACACTGATACAATAGCAGGGGTTACTGGATACCTATGGCATAAATAACTAGGAGCTCCAAATTTGCTGTGTCTAGCCCCGCCCACTTTTTTTTACCACCCGGCTGAAAAAAATTTCTGGGGAGAACACTGAATCCTGTTATTTTCTGCAGGAGCTTCCGGCATAAATTTTGACAATAGTGATAGGGCAGTTCCAATAGATATATGGCCTTTCTTCATGTTTTTAGGGCATATTTCTGAAGCCTAAGGGTTGTAAAATTTCATAGGCCCACTTTTGCTCACTGTTGCCCCTATGCAATCCCTATGGGGCTGCCAAAGGAAGATGCTACATGTAGAGCTTCACCAAGTTTGCAGTAAACGCACTGCAACTGTCAGTGTGCATTATCCCTAATGCATTGTAGGACCTAAACTTGAAATACACTTTACACTATGCCTCAAATATTGATTCAGTACAAATACAAAAAAATATATATGTACAATGCACATAAACAAACAACACATATACTGCCAAATGCTTGTTGTACAATCATACAACAGTTGAAGAAAATTATTTAACAGACAAAATTTAAGTGTAACCTAAACTAGACAATAACTTTAATGAAAATGTTTCAAATTATTTAAAATTTTTGGCAAATTCTGTTTCTCTTTTAGGAGGTCATAAACATCCATATTGCATCAACGAGGCCAGCATTGTGTTTGAAAAGCATTTCGATGTGCTGCTGATGAACTAGAGATAGCATAGCAATCAAAAGAAGCAGACCTGCCAGAGAGGCTTGTGATTCCTATCTGTCACTGGTAAAGAGAATAGGCAATCAGTGTCTTGGCAGTTCTGTTTATGCAGCACTTTCCAAACCCAAAGACCGAAAACAGCTAAAAGCTGGAAACAGAACAAATGTCTCAATGTACTATACAGCTCTTATGTTACAGATATGTCCCTGGATGTTCTGTTTAGACTAATGACAAAAAGGGGTAATGATGCTAAGCAATCAAAAAGGCAGCTGGCTACTGTAGCAGAGCGAATGGAATGAGCCAGGAATTACTCTGCAATAACACAAACACTGATGGATACGGAACGGAGACAGCTGTATACAGGATGTATTATTTGCTGCATAGTCCCCGTCTTTAAAAAAAAAAAAAAAAAAAAAAAAAAAAAAATGTTTAGTACTGTTGTGTTTGAGACTAAAGCTGCGTACACACTTCCAATTTTTATCGTTGGTAAACGAACGACGAACGATCCCGCACGATATCTGCGAACGATCGTATGGCACCGATCCTGTACATACAGATAACGACACGATCGTTCAAAGATATTGTACACACGATAGATGTGATCGTTTGAACAATACAGGAAGTGACGTGCACCACAGAAAGTGAGCGAACGTTGGTTCACTGCGCATGCTCAGACCATGGACGATCACTGAACGACCGTACACACGATAGATGGTCAACGATCGTCGTCCAATCTGATCCACCGGTCCGGTCGTTCATTTCAAACGACTATCCTCGTTCATCGGCGTCGTTGGTTACTTTTTTACGAACGATTTTTTGCCAATCGGTCGTTCGTCCGTCGTTCATTTCCAACGATAAAAATTGGAAGTGTGTACGCAGCTTTAAACTTTAATTGGTCCAAAGATTTCATCCCCTCAGAGATGCAATTTATTTATGGCATTATATGGAAAACCATTCATTCCAACCTAAACTGAGGGTTGGTTTTATTTTTCTTCCATGTTATACAGTACATTACCATGCCATGAACTGCATTGATGGGATTTTATCTAGATATAAAAGAAAAAAGATTTCCCGTATGATACTTAAAATAGAAAACAAAATGTAACCTAACTGTAGGGGAAAAGCTGCGATTTTGTTGTAAGTATGATACAAAGCGTAGGAAAATCTGTAGCTGCACTTCACTAAGAATAGTCTGAAGGGATCATGCATGATAAGTAGATCAATGTCTATCATGGCCCAAGATGAAGAGATAGATTGTCTGTCACCTTAAATTACAAAGGGGCACAATGAATATAAGGAAGTATGATGAGTAATTAACTGCATCTACACACCCTTTGGTACAGTCAAAAGGAAAGGAGTAGGACTGTAGGACTAGTTGGATCTTTCTTTGCTTCCTATTGCATTGACAACACTCAAACTTGTGCATTTGTTTGAGGGTAGAAAGAAACGTTTTGGAATTGGTACACTTTTTATCAGGTTTTCTGTAGCAGCACCTGGGACTAGGAGAGTGTTGAGACATTACAAGCAGGTTGTAATTATATTATCCAATTGAAGACCAGTGCTGCACCTGCAATGCCTGGATAAAAAACAGAACCACTGAGTATGTATACTATACCTCCTGTATGTAATGTCAGGCCTAAGTATGTAGCAGTATGACAGGAGTGTATATTTACCTAGGGTTCTGCATGTATGAAATGTTGAACCAAAACTTTCATTATGTCATTATCAATTAAGCAGATAAAAGGCCTGGAGTTGATTTGGGGGGGGGTGCTTGTATGTGGAAGATTTTGCTTTGGACAGACAACATGCGGTCAAAGGAGCTCTCCATGCTGGTGAAACAAGCCATGAAACCAAGATCAACCTTTACCAGAATGATGGCAAGAAAAAAGTATGGAGAAGGCATGGAACAGCTCATGATCCAAAGCATACCACATGATCTGTAAAACATGGCAGAGGCAGTGTTGATTGGGAGGTGTTTCATAAACAGATACATACAGATGAACAATGACCCAAAACATGCAGCCAAAGCAACCCAAGAATTTATTAAAGCAAAGAAGTGGAATATTCTTGAATGGTGTACTCACCTGATCAGAACCCAATTGAGAATGCATTTCACTTGTTGGAAGACTAAACTTCGGACAGAAAAGCCCACAAACAAAGAGCAACTGAAAGCCGCTGCAGTAAAGGTCTGCCAGAGCATTAAAAAGGAGAAATCCCAGTATCTCGTGATGTCCATGAGTTCAGAACTACAGGCTGTCATTACCAGCAAAGGCTTTTTAACAAAGTATTAGAAATTACCATTTTATTTTCAGCTTTATAATTTGTCCAATTACTTTTGAGCCCCTGAAATGATGCGATTGTGTTAAAAAAAACAGCTTTAGTTCCTCACATTTTTCTTCTTGTTCAACCCACTGAATTAAAGCTGAAAGTCTGCGGTTCAACTGCATCTGAGTTGTTTCATTTAAAATTAATTGTGGTAATGTACAGATCCAAAATTATAAAAACGTTGTCTCTGTCCAAATACTTATGGACCTAACTGTAGCTACAAAAATAAACTACACAATTCCATTAACTGCAAGGAAATTAAAGAACCTTTAAGAAGTGATGGATCAATGTATGATCTCATTTATGTAAATAAATCCGACTCATTATACTTTTGTAGCAGTAATAATTACCCACTATAAAGCCACAAAAAATCTTCAAACTATATTTATGTTGGATTTTTTACCTATAGTTAAATCACTTTATTGTGTTCAGATTATTCCTGAGATAACCTTTATGTTTCGTTGCTATAGACACTTGTTTATAAAAAACATTAAGGCATTCCTTGTCATAAAACATGCCATGATTTAGCACTGGTAAAAAACAGACAAGCCTGCAAATAATATTTCCCTATTTGAAGATCAGATACCAAACAACAGATGTTAATAGTTAAAGTTAGTAAAGAAGAGGTCTGGTGAAGCATGTTATTGAACGTATGCCAAGTGATTCAGCAATTGCAATCAAAAGTGATTCAAAAAAAAAGTCATGCCTGAGCCTCGGCACAGCACAACAATACCTGTAAGTTAGTATGCAACTAAAGAAAGTTACCTCTGGTGTTACATAAATATTTTCTACCAAATTGTTTTACATTTGCTATGTAAATGAAATGGTAAAATTTTAAATAAATTATTTAAATATTGGTTTAAAACTGCAAACTGTA
Source organism: Pyxicephalus adspersus (assembly GCF_032062135.1). NCBI lineage: Eukaryota > Metazoa > Chordata > Amphibia > Anura > Pyxicephalidae > Pyxicephalus > Pyxicephalus adspersus. The sequence continues at coordinate 67,337,461 of NC_092862.1, read as the reverse complement.
TAACTGTGAAGGCTACTGCCATTTTTGCTTTACTTTCAGATTTACTTTCATAGAAACAATTTTGAAAGTTAAAAAATAATAATATTGTTTGCAACAAACTTGAAAAATGTGTACTTGATTCTGGCCTCCAATAAATACTTATCTAAATGTTATAAATAAAAAATATATAAATAAAGTTAATATATTAAATGTATATTATATGATAAATATTTATCTAAACAGAATAGGAAGACATACAAAAAGTAGGAATAAGTTTACAGAAAAGTTAGTGAATACGGGAAAATGCCAAAATCTTTAAACAGAAGTTGTAAATTTAATTTTAATTTTCAGAATGCAGTTATAGCTGCTTTCGACACTGCCTAAAAAAACACTGCATTAGTTTTACAACACTTCCTTAAAGATAGTTGAAAACCCTAGCCACCCCTGCTTTGTATTAACTAATCTCCCCAAGAGCACGTGGGGTAAGCTGGACTAACACTCATAAATAAATGAATAACACATGAGGCAGTCAATAGGTGAAAGCACTAGGCTGTAAAGTGAAGATGGGAGGAAAGGGCCCAAGGATGTAAGCAGCCAGGAACATAGGTGGGATTAAAGAAAACAATTAGGCCTCAAATGCTTGGTGTGGAAAGCAACACACAGGAAAAGAAGACCACCTGACTTCAGTGCAGAAAAGGCACTAAATCCAACAACAAAAAATAGATATATTAGAATTAAGACTGTTTTAGGTCTTCAGTTTATTAGACAAGAAAAGACACATTTATGTTTTGCAGGAGCATGTGATTATGAGCATATTTGTGCTTGTGCACTGCAGTACCATTCGTTTTTTTGGCATCTTAACACTCTAATTAATACAGATGCATGGCAGTGCACAAAAACACTGCAGTGAAAAAAACAGGCCCTTAAAAACCACTAAAAAAATCTCTGCAACACCTTGAAAAATTCTCAACTTTTTTTTTTAGCTAGATGAAAGACATTTGTCCTTTAAAAAAAAAAAAGAGAGTAAACATTTTTCAAGTTTTAGCACAGTATACACTTATTACCAGTTGGACCATTTGTATGGAGAACTTATCAGACTCCTACCAAATATTTGTTTGTTATAGGACAACTATATACTAAGGACAAACAAAAAGACAATATAAATTTTGTTATCTACCAAGCAGTTCCTCAATACCTCCAAAACTTTCAGCAGTTTCATTTTATTACAGCATTGTGACACCGGCAAGTTTTCCAGGCTAAGCTACTGAAATGAACTCTGGGGAAGTCATGGTTATAACTTATCTTAGCAAATGATGCACAATGTGGCCTAGGAACAGCCTAAAAGTAATAGAGTCAGTGAGGCATGCACTCTTAAAATTGAACTTACTGCCTGAAAGCTGAAGGATTACTTTCAAGGTCTAAACAATTTAAAGTAATTTAAAATGGAGGAACACAGTCACCAACTATTTGGTCTTCCTAATGTTTGGTGCAGCTGTCTGAAGCAGGATATTGTGATAAATTATCTGGCCTATAAAAAAAATGCCAGATAAATTAAACGTTTCTCCTGTATTGCTACTGACAAAAGCAAACTGTGGTTAAAAATAATATGCTAAAATATTTTTTGGATGTCTCCATTAAACAAGAACAAATGGATTTTGATTTTGTGTACAAACTAATACTTCAATAAAATTCTTACAATTCTTGTAATAAAATAGAAAATGTGTATTGGCGGTATGCAAACCTGTAATAAATATCTTTAGACTGTTTTCATTTTTTAATTAGCACTTCTAGGTGAAATATCAAAATACCAGCACAGAGAAGTAGTAAGTAGATGCCAGACTCTTGAGCTGAGTATTCCAACAAATTTTTTTCCCCAATCTACGTCACCTGATCTTGCGCCTGCGTCGGATGACGTAGAAAGACGAACCTGGAAGAAGAGGAGAAGATGGCGGCGCCTGGTGTGCCAGCCCAAAGACAGATAGCGGGACGATGCAGGACCCAATGGAAGACACCACCGACAGATCAACTGTTCGGCGGGATTGAAGGTAAGTGTGTTTGTTGTTTTGGGTAGTTTTGGGTTTACTTCCTCTTTAAAAATGTTTCTATCTATATACCAGAACACTGCAGCCATGACAGTTTCTAACAACTCGGACATTACTTTATTCCTATACTAGCAGTTTGCAGAACAAGAAATGAACTAAAAGCTCCCCAATGATGTGTAGAAAAAAAATTATATTTGCATTCTCTTTCTTACACTAAATTTAGTTTTTCCTAGCGATATGCATAGGAATAATGTGCCTATAATCCTTGGATAAAAGTTTCTCACATCAACAATGTCTGAATATCTGACCACCCTCCAGTTTCTATGGCCAATGTTGGAAAGCTCTTTCAGTTTCAAGTAAGATCTACTAGGAACAAAAAAACTAAAAGCCACACTGTTCCTAGTATATATTATATTATAAAAACAATATATAGATGCACCAAAAGAAGAGTTGTTCAAATTTCAGTATTTCCCGTTGACATTTTAGTAATTACAATAAACCGTACCTAAACAGAATTTTTACTTCACATAAAAGGGTAGACAACCCTTCAATTAAAGTAATAATTCTGTTTGTTTGTATTTTTTTTTTTAAGTCCAACACCCTTTTAAAAAAAAAAAAACGGGGGGGCAGCACGGCCCCTTAATTCTCGATCAGCCTAGGCAATCAACAATAAATAAGAGGGCAAAGCCTCCCGGGATATCTCCACGAATCCCAGGAGGCTCTTGGCTGCTCCTTCTGCTCATGCCCGAGTATCAAACGATGTGAAGCAGACAAAATTAAAAAGCAAATATATAAAGTGCAGTCACTAAAAAGAAAAAGTCACTTTGGCTGTATAACAGGCAAATGTCATGTTGCTATATCAAAGGAATTATTTTTTATCAGGCATCCTGCCTCCCCAGCCGAAATTCTTCACCCAAATAAACAGAAATAGGGAAGGCGTCATGGGCCAACAGACCAAACAAAGTTATCTAGCAGTCAGAGCAAATTCCTTTTTTTTTTTTTTTTACTAAAATAAATGAAACCCAAAATCTCATAACATTTTTAACTTCATTAATAAAATTTCAAAAGTCATGTTTAATATTTTTAAGGCCCATACTAACAAGGACATGAAAGACACAAAGAAAGCTGGAGAAGACTGGATGTGTTCAGTAGCACTGAGATGATAAAACAATGAAAACAATGTGAAAACATTTTCAAATAAAAATACATATGAAATTGGTTTATGATTCATAGTATTTTAGTAAACTACATAATATACAGTTAGGCTTTAGATTTACTTTAACAAAACTGAATAAATCTATATTAGACTTTTTTTGAGTATGTATTTAACCTATTATTAACTTTTTTCTTTCCTCCTACAATCTAATGCCACCTGCTGGGAATATGTTAATCAATGTCCTTAACTTTATGTGGTTACCAAATATGTTGAGCCTTGAAATAATGTGTGAAATGGCAACAAAAGATTACAATACCAAAAACTGGCCATAGGTGATGCTCACTAATTTAGAGTTAACCATAACAGATGGCTTTAAAAATCTTCATTTCACTCTGGTGTGACAGTGATTCCTGATATTTGCTACACAATTGCTATTTATGTATGCATGTATGTCCTGGCAGTATGCATGATGACATTTATTTACAGAATATTACTATTTATTTAAAGACACAAGCTGACACCAATAAATTTGTCCTGGGTATCTAGGCATCCAGGACCTCTTGTCGCAGAGGAGTTAAACAATTTTCTTTGCCACTCATGTTGAAGAGAATGATAAAATGAATATGTCAGCAATAAAGTGGAGGGTTACAATAGTTCAATTCAAAGTTATTTGCAGGTGCTGATGGATTCATATTGTACTTTTCATTAACATGACATCTCAAACAAGTATTCAAAAATGTTTTCATGCTGACTTCACTATCTACATTTGACAAATTGCAAAACACTAACCAACAATACCATTACCTCCTTAATGCACTGGTAGGAGCCATTATGGCAATTCAATTATGTCATCCTGAACATAAAATAAAGAAATGCTGATTCAGTGTATGTCATAAAAACATTAGCACACTCCTAGACAGGATAAAATGATTAATATATAAATGCAGACCTCAAATTTGTCCTCTAAAAGTTTATTAGCTATGCTAAGGTCCCCTTAAGAGGACTATCAGTCATGTAACAACAGTCATCCTACATTTGCCCTTAATTCTAAAATACTAAAGCTATTCTTTACATCATGCAAAAAAAAAAAAATACTCAAATTGCTACTATTAGCAGCTTTTATCCAGGAACTGGCCAACTGCAATAGTCCAATCAATGAATGGGTTGCACAGGTCATCCACTGAATGTTGAAGGTGGAATTCTTACAAACTTTCACCACATGGAGCAGCTGGATTATCTTTTTGAATTTCACTCATCCTCAATTTTTTAGGGTGCTTGTTTTTTCATTATACCTAACTGAACAGCATCAACATCAATGGATTGTGCTTTCCACTAGGATGCCATATTTCTTTACCCTTATGTACCTTTACTATCTGTTGGCTTTCTCCTCCCCTTTGTAGTTTTTTCTTTCTTTACCCTACACCTGTCAAGTGTCTCTGGTAAATGACACTACTAACCTTTTTCAATCAGCAGGACAGGCTCCCTCTCACAATGATTTACTCTTCTGCAGCCAATTTGCTTACATGATTGGTTTCCTACTGATGATAACTAACATGTTACTATCCTTACATGTGTGCTTACTGTAAAAGTCACCATTACCAGTTGGACTGTTTGTGTTTATACTGTTGTAAAATATACCAATGACACCTGCCTAATTTAAAAGTTACTCAACTGCAACTGAGCAAATATGGCTTAAAGCGTACCTAAACTCAGAACTCAAATTTCACTTTACATAAAAGGATAGACAACCTTTGTAAGGTAAAAATTCTGTTGTTTTTTTTGTGAAATAAAAAAGGGTACAGCACCGCCCTAATTCTCGACCGCCTAGGCGATCCAGAATGAATGGGAGTGCAAAGCCTCCCGGGATACCTACGTCAGGAATCCTGGAAGGCTCCTGGGTGTTCCTTCCGCTCATGCCTAAGCAGCTTGGGCATGCGCAGAAGGAGCCTTTTTGCTCAAACAGAAATATTTGCTGATCTCACGCATGCGCAGTGAGATCAGAAATTTTTTTTTTTCATCCTTTGTCACCCGATCTCGCCTCCGGGTCAGGTGACATAGGATGAAGAACCAGAAAAGAGAGCAGAAGGTGGTGGCGCCTGGAGCACCAGCTTGGGGACGAATGTCGGGACGATGCAGGACACAATGCAGGACACCCCCGGAGCGATCGGACGGCACTGCTGGATTCGAGGTAAGTGTATTTTTTTTTTGCTGTTTTCAGTTTAGTTCCACTTTAAATGACACACTGAACAAAATACAAAAAGGGCAGTCAACCTGTCATCACAAAGGTTTGGGAACCAAAAAATACAATGTGCAGATGTGCAAAAATAAAATGTAATATGTGTCACTAACCCCACAAAGCTATACATTTATCTAAGTTAAAAATGTATACAAAGATTAGGCATTTGCATACAAAAAGTTTTATAAATTCTTGTTAAGTAAAAGCAGCTGAATATATCTGTTGAAAGAAAATATTTTCATATTAAATATTTTATTTATTTAATATATTTTAGTTATCAGAATTGTGGATATATTAGCTGTAAAGAAAAACTATATATAATTGTTGGCACAGTTATAAATTAGTATTGGACAACTCAATAGAAAGGAGACTTACAGGTTTATGCTATAGCTTTCAAATATATTTTGTGCAACCTAAATCAGAAACTGATTAGTTCCATTTTAGTTCAAAGAGCCAAATCCTACAGTGGTATAGCTTGCGCTTGGTATAATACTCATCCCAATGTACATTGCACTTGTTAGGTTTAAATTCATCAGGTGGCTGGTTTTTTTTTAAATTTCCTTTTTTTTACTATACTATATGAAAACTATGCGTTTTAACTTTTGATTTTAACATCATTATGTCTTTTATTGACTTCTGCTACTTTAGCTTTCGGTTAAGTTCTTTGTTCTTAATGAATATCTCCAAGTATTTTACAGTTGTTATATCTAACTGTTAAACCTACATCTATCCAATCTAACTGCCCATGTTGCAAACTTGTAAGGATCTTTCTGTAATAGGTCACTGAATAGCCTAAAAGTTTTCTTATTACTATACAGCTTTGTCATCAGCAAACATGAGTGATTTCAAATCAATAGCAAATATGTAATGGTAAATTTTCCGCGGTATATAGGTTATCATCTTGTATACTTTTGCAAGATGTGTTTTCATAGACAAAATTTGTTTTTAAGGTTTGAACCTTTTAGGAAGAAGTAATAAAAGCTACACTTCAGGGAGCTTTCAAACAGTAAAGTGCCACACTGGCAAATTACTGTCATTCAACAGCTGCAGTGCTTTGATAGGAAACCTAATGGCAGATTCAAAATTTAAAGAACTCCAGGCTACAAACCAAAATGGAAATGATAAATGTTGGTATTTACAAAATTATCTGTATATGTGGAAGATGTAAAGTTTGATCATCAAACGAAAAGTTGGAATGCTTCATGCAAAAGTAAATCATTTTATCCTATATTTATATTATCTGGGCATTCATAAACATCATAACATCAACATTACAGAAATCTAAAGTGTTGGAGTTAAAATTCTCTTCCTGTCTGCTTTCTTTCTATAAATTCACCAGAAATTTATAAACCAGCCATAGACTTCCAAGTATGGTTGCTGTAGACATGATGATACTAGTCAGGTATCACAAGTATTGGTTTCACCATTTCATGCTGTCAAGCTAACCGCATTTGTCAGCATCCCAGTTATGTGGTTACCAAAAGTTAGCTATAGTTGTATGAGGCTACAGGTAGAGCTACAAGTTTTCAATTACCTGTTTAAAATATCCTATAAGGGAAATTATTCATGAAGTCGTTACTTATAATGCCATTATTGTTTTTTAGGAATGCTTCAATTTTTTATATAACCAAGAAAATACCCAAATAGTTTTGAATAAAATAGCACTTTTTAAATTATCTAGTTCACTTACCTAAATGATGAAAATAGAAAAGACAGGGTAGTTTCTTTTTTCTGTGCCATCTTGACCTGGAAAATAAATATTTTGTTTTAGTTTATTTAGTGATACAGACCTGCAAGATTTTTAATGAGTATCCTCCATCACAATATACCCAAAAAATAAACCTTGTAAAAAAAATGGACAGAAAACTTAAATGCAATTGTTTATAGAGCACACCTACCTACAGACCTATGTGTTAAAGCAGGACTGTAATCATAATAGGACAAAACTTTTCTGCAGATAGAAGAAATCCGTTTGATAGTCGGCATCATTAGTCGGCATTAGTCGGCAATCAAGCAATATCTTCTGAGCCCAAGTCTTTCTAGACCCACCCCAGCCTTCTACTAAACAGTTAACAGAGAAACAGCAAAGTGATAAGCTCAAGATACCAGGTGACATTCAGGCACACATGTTGCTTGCATTTAAATATACATTTACTTACCGTATTTTTCGGACCATAAGACGCACTTTTTTTCCTCCTAAAGTGGGGGGAAAATCAGGGTGCGTCTTATGGTCCGAATGCAGAGGTACAGGGGCATATTTTTTTACTT
>NC_092862.1:67325144-67328656 GCF_032062135.1 Pyxicephalus adspersus | reverse complement strand
CGCCTTCATGGGCGGGCACAAGTGCCGCACGCTGGATCTCAGGGGAAATCAAATCAATTTTTTTTCTCTTGTTTTCCCTTGTGGGAAAACCTGGTGCGTCTTATAGTCCGGAGCGTCTAATGGTCCGAAAAATACGGTACTTATTATTTAAAAAAATGCATTCACCTGGGTTTTTCAGTTAAGTTATAAAAAACAAAAAAACAACACAATACAATCTATTATTTAAAAATTATGGGGGAAGAAGCAGGTCAAACTCTTTTTCCAGGGTATTCTCTAGATCAACATACTATAAACATTAAATGAAAAGACACTATAATGAAAAACAGTCTTTATTACTTTTCTTCTATGACACCATATCAAGGTATTCAAGTTGAACCAAATCATCTTAATCATAATAGATTACTTTTTGCCCATAAAATGCCCAGGAATGTGAGGTAGGCCCATCTGTTTGCTCACAAGTGAATGAATGTTAATCTTAATTTGTTAATCTTCGTTAATCTTACTAAATATTCTTTCAATATCATTATTCAATATCATTATCCTAAATTGAATCTGTGATTTTACTAAAACAAAAACAAGCAACAAGTTTCCTTTAAAGCAGTGGTGCCCAAACCTTTCTGACAGTACGACCCAGTACATAGAATAATATTTTACCACAGCCCGGTAAATGTACAGCTTATACTACTCTGCTAATTACAGCAGAGTATTGTAAGAGAGCTAATGGCTGTCAGGTGGCAGAGCTGGGAATGGCAGAGAAGTGTAAGCCTTACATATATTGCTCTGCCATTGTCAGCAGCTCCTGCGTAAGCAGTGTGTGGAGAGCTGCCTACACTCCCGCTGGTTGTGCTCCTGCTGTCACATTGTCACTAGCTTTAGAGGAGAATGAGGAGGTCCCCTACTTGCACCTAGATTTTAATATACCTACAGCTCCCCATTCAGGAGAAATTGGGGTTCAAAGAACATAAAAGGACATTTATATGTGACAGGGCACCATGGTATAGCAGGAGTGATAAAGTCTTTGTGGGGGGAGGGGGGGTTAGTTACATGAATCCCCCACTTATCTTACATTTCCCTTTACTGTTTGGGAACCCGTATCTGGCAACTTGTTATGTTCAGGGGGCTGTTTAGAATCAACTCTCAGGGTCCCATGTGTACCCTGAAAATTTAACTTTTTTTTTTTTTTTTTTTTTTTGAACAATCGGTGTAGGAGAGAAGGTTTATACCATGAGGGTGATGATAGCAGCATGGACACAGCTCTCATGCTGCTGGTGTACAAATAGTAGGATTATTTCACAGTGCAAGGTTGGCAGGGAGCAGCACAGCTGATCTCCGAGATTCACAGAACACGCTCACCCTCAGGGAGCTCACATCGAAGCTGGATCGAATAGAAAATATAGGAGATGCACGCAGACAGTAGTACTCATTCTGAAGACTGGATTTTCGCATAAGTCATTAGTCATAAGTCATTTGGGGACCCCTAACTCACCTGCCATGCTCCAGCACTGGTCTGTGGCCTGAGGTTGGGAACCACTGCTTTAAAGGCTACCCACTACAGGTGTCTATAATTTCCTTTCTCTACCTTTCCTCGCCATTTTCTCTCCACTACGTTTAAAGCTGCAAAAACAGAAAAAAAAACATCCGAGAAATTGCTACAATATTAGGAGTGGCAAAATCTACTGTTTGGTACATCAAGAGAAACACAAAAAGACCTGGACGTACACAGAAGACCACAGCGGTGGATGATCGCAGAATCATTTCCATGGCGAGACACACTGTCTGCTCAAATCAAGCTAAATGCAGTCAAATTGATTGGGAGGCATTTCATAATACAGATGGACAATGACCCAAACATACAGCCAAAGTAACCCAGGATTTTAATAAACCAAAAAGTGGAATATTTTTAAATGGCCAAGTCAGTCACCTAATCTAAACCCAATTGAGCATTCATTTCACTTGTTGAAGACTAAACTTCAGATAGAAAGGCTCACAAACAAACAGCAACTGAAAGCCGCTGCAGTAAAGGCCTGGCAGAGCAATAAAAAGGATTAAACCCAGCATCTGGTGATGTCCATGAGTTCAAGACAACAGGCTGTCATTGCAGGAAAAGGGTTTTCAACCAAGTATTAGAAATGAACATTTCATATTCAGCTTTTTAATTTGTCCAATTACTTTTGAGCCCCTGAAATAAAGTGATTGTGTTAAAAAAATGGCTTTAGTTCCTCACATTTTTATGCAATCTTTTTGTTCAACCCACTGAATTAAAACTAAAAGTCTGCAGTTCAACTGCATCTGAGTTGTTTCATTTATAATTAATTGTGGTAATGTGCAGAACCAAAATTAGAAAAAAATGTCTCTGTCCAAATATTTATGGACCTAACTGTAAAGAAATAGACAACCCTTTTATGTAGGGTAGAAATTCTGATGTATGTTTTTTTAACTACTAGGCCATTTCAGGAGGTCAAGAAGGCACACTAGGCCAGAAAAAACAAGGTTTCCAAGGAAAGTTTTTTTTTAAAAAAATACAGTACGATCAATGGGAAACATGATGTTGCATGTTCTTAGAGATAGATACAATATCTGGTTCTAATAATGAGGATTTCAGAATGTCCTTAAGGTGATTGCCAGATGAGAGCACAGCTTGTTCTTATGAAATAACTAGGGGGGCTTTAGGCCGGTCTGGAATACTGGCTAGGCTACCTCTGGCCTAGGTGATCCAGAATGAATGGGAGCGCAAAGCCTCCCAGGATACCTATGTCACGCATCCTGGGGGGCCCTTGGGTGCTCCTTCTGCGCATGCCCGAGTATCAAAGTTTTTTTTTTACATGCTACGTCACCTGACCCAGGCGGGAGAATAGGGACCCGGAAGAAGAGACAGAGATGGTGGAGCCAGGATGACGTGGGACTCGATGCAGGACACCCCCAGAATGGCAGTGTTTTTTTGGAAGTTTTCAGTTTAGTTCCTCTTTAAATTTAATAGTAGTTTCATCCATGCAGCAGAATTTTGTCTGAGAAATCTGTCAAGAAGATGGCTAATCGATTTCTTAAGTTTGTTAACATTCAGAAAATGCCTAGGGCAAAAGGGTAGGATTCTTGAGCTGAGGGCTTGAGAACAAATCATTACAACTTTAATTCAATGGACCTCTTTCTTTCACTCTGATCCTATTGGCATACTCCTACAAAAAGGTATTTTTTTTTTAGTCTTAGCTAAACACCTTTTGTGCACCAGACCCAAACAAAAATTGACATTTTAAAAGAAAACCACACAATCTGAATTTAGTTTGTACATTACAATTCCAAGACTTAAGCTGCGTACACACGGCAAATTTTTCTCGCCCGATAATCGGTATCGGCCAATTATCGGGCGAAAATCTGCAGTGTGTACAGTCGGTCGTCGTCCATCGTCCGACGACCGTCCTGGCGGATCCATGGACGATGGACGACGACCGATCGTAATGAAAGGGAAGGGGAGAGCGCGCAGCAGGGTGCCGCTCCGTCGCTCTCCCCCTCCCCTC
>NC_092862.1:67307335-67323409 GCF_032062135.1 Pyxicephalus adspersus | reverse complement strand
TATATATATATATATATATATATATATATATATATATATATATATATATAGCTTTGTACCAGGAATGTCATTTTAGTGCCATTTTAATATACAAAATGAAACAATTATAAAATAAAACCATTTTATTCATAGTAAAACTACTGTTTTTCTTTAACATTTGTTATTTATTATACAGGCGATACATATAGCGAGATCTGTCTTTATATACACTTCCTGAAATTTCCCCATACAGCAGTACACAGATTACAAGAGGGAGGGTAAAAACTCTACAGTATGTTTACATTTATGGAGAGAATAAATTATGCCTGTAAAGCCATCTCTGGGAGCTTACTGCACAGGTACAGCCAAGCGCAGAGACAATTTCTATCAGCGAGGCTGTAAACTTTAAACCTGAACATTATTGACATTCATAAAAAGCAGGAATTGAAAGGCTACACAGCACCAGGTTAGCTGCACCTGTAAGCTCCAATGATTATGGTTTTCATTTTGGCTCAAGATCATGGAAATCATCTCCATTTCTGTTCTAGTTTCAAAACTTGTCTAACAAAATAAGTTTTGCTCTGGCTCCTTCTGGAATCTTGCTAACTGCAGGATTCTCCTTTAATGATATATTTTTTTTGCATTAACAATACATTGTAAGCATGGCTATTAATTAAAATTGGAAATTAACTCAAAATGATTCACATGCTTTTCCTAAAATTTCAAGGGGGTAAAAAACTAGAACATATCTAATGGGTGATAAATGAAAAACCATGTAATGTAATCTTTTTGTTAGTTTTTTTTTATTTTTTGTTTCCAGATTGGTTTTTAAGATTAACAATGTCATACTCACTAGGAGCGTCACCAAATTAAAATAAGTGCTTACCTTGAACTGCTCCAGAATCTGAAACGCATTAGTAAGCATACTCTCTGCTTTAAAAAGACTGCTGCTGTTAAGATACTCCACAGGCAAAATACCCTAGAAGCAAAAACACAGGAGAACAGTGTTAGTCGAGTTCACTTCATTAATCACACTGCTTAGACAGTAAAACAACCAGCACGATTTCCCAGTAAAGCCAAACGGGGAAGAGAGATGAGATGTATAACATCAAATGCATGAATCAGCCTTTCATCGAAAAGCACATCTTAGATCAACAGCCTGTTACTATACGTTCATAAATTTGCTTTCTTTTTGTTTCCCAGCTTTTTCCCTGGTTAAAAAAAATATAAAGTTTCACCCTTTTTTAAAAAAAGAAAATGAAACAATATGAGCTCATTTATCAGGCAGTGGAAAGTGAAGCAACAGCAGTATTTCATTGTGCAAAACCCAAGATTTTACCTTATATTGACTAGTAAAAGAGGAAAGTCAGATGTACTAGTATGATCCAGCCACCTTGTCAGGCAGCTGTCATCCCACACACATAGATAACCACAGATTAGCAGATGTCACACTAAGAATGACAGGTTAGGGGACAGGTCCTCTGAATTACCAAGTTTTGCTGCCGTTTGTCATGCAAATTTCTAATATACTGCAACATGTGCTGATTAAATCCTTTTTTTGCCATTGTTCAAGATCAGCAAGCATGGAAATCAGGCTATAATATTTCAGTAATCTACTTCTACCTAGTGGGCAATCTTGTGATTGCCTCTATGAAGTCTTAAGGCAGAACTAAACATCAAAAAAATTAAGAAAACAAAAGGTTTTGGCTTTTTCTTGATGGCTTTTTCTCTTTACTGCATGGCACATGGACTGCTTCGAACAAACTCAGATACTGATGACAATGTATATGTGTTATATCATGGTGGACACCCAATGACGAATGAACTAAAGAGGATTGCTGTGGATATGGTGAAGATGGTGGCATTGGGAATGAAGCAGGGACAGATTTCTGGACCTGTTATCACTGCAATTCTCCTACAAAGAGGTAAATGTGTGTCATAATGTATACTATCAAAAAACTCACCTAAAGCAATAAAAAATACCTGAACTTAAAAAAAAAAAAGTTATTGCATTCAGATGTCTGTTTTGGTATAGAATTGAGTTTTGTATGTCCAGGCAATAAATAACTTTACAATGGTCAAAACAGTAAATAATGGTTAATATACCTATGCATTGTGATGTGTTTACAGATGGCTACAGATGTCTGATAAAGAAAAACACTTAGTAATGCAGCATTGAGAGGGCTGGCATTTTACTAAATGATCCTAGCTCACATAAAGGACCTGATTTATTAAAGATCTTCAAGGTTGGAACTAAAATAAGTCTTTTGCCATCATGTACAAGTATAAATAACATACTTGTGTCCTCCTTCAGTAGGGGCATATCCAGCCTTCGAAGACCTCATTACCACTCCCTCCTAGTTCTGCAAAGCTCTTTGGCAGCTGAACTTTCACTGACAATGAATCTCCTGTGAATAGGCTCAGAAGTGACATAGTCTCCAGTAACCAGCCCTATTTGCAGCAAGCCAGGAAAGACCTGAAATGTGCACTGCACAGCACATAGTTACATTAAGGAATAACAAATGCTGCTTAATATGTTGGCACTATTTAATCCTGTTTATTATTAATATTAAAACTTTTAGCTCTTGCCAATTTTACACTACAGGGCTTAGTACTACTTTAGGAACCCAAAGTTTAATATATTAATTAATGTTACATATTTATAAGTTTTACAGTAGTTATCATTTTCATTAGCAGCCTGTCAACTAAAACTAATGCCTTCATTGTATACTCAGTAACACGTCTGATGAATGTTTTACTGCACTAAAGCTGACAAAGTGATGATTTTTTTTTTCACTGCTGATGAAACGTGTTTCACAAAGCTATAGTTGTGTTAAGTCTATAATACAGAACCCCAGTTTTCTGTAGTAAATCTCACTGCAGATAAAAAAGATAAAAAGACTGCTTTTTCAAAAAAAATGCAATATCAAGTGTTTACAAAAAATCTGTACTACACTGAATGTAATGAAATATCATAAATTGATTTTTATATTTTATGAAGAATATATGACACCTTTATGTCTGCATTTAAACTGCTTCCTGTTATTAAAGGTAAGGGTCCATCAGGACATTGCTTATTTAATGATCCTGGCCTTCTGATCATTATTACAAAAAACACAGGGCTCGATTTATAAAACTGGGAATCTAACAGTCCCTGGTGGAAATCTTCCATGTGTTTAAATTAAAGCAATTGATTCCCAAATTGGAATGTTTAAGGGAATGTCAGATTCCCCGTTTTATAAATAGAATCCATAGTGATTACTGCGTTAGGAAACATATAGACAGGGATAGTACATAAAGAGAAATTTTTGAAATAAACCCCTCTGACTGCTAACCCAGTAGGGTATTTCTTACTTAAGATATAGATCTGATAAGACATTGCACAAATACAGACATTATCAAGCTGTCTCTAAAATAAATGGTTTGGCCACGTCAGATGTTAAAGGTAGGGCAAAGCCTGGCAGAAAAAAAGGTTAAATATGTTGACATTGTCAAGTTCTTTGGGGTGCATTTTTTATATATTAGCACCTCTGTCAATTCTACCTAGATTTATTGCTATATTCATTAGAATATATACGGTAGCATTGATTATTGTAACAGCTGTGCACTTTTGATAATTGGCCACTAGGTGGCAGAATGAGTCATTGTTATATTAGGCTGAAAGGAGAAATGTGGAGATTCAGGCAGTCAGCAAATTTCAGATGAATTGACAGCATCATTTATAAATACACTCCTATCTGTACTGTACATGTCAGTAAATATGGCATTGTGTGTCTATTGTTCATGTATATTGGGCTGTGCGTAGTGCTGCATATATAGGAACATACATTTTCTTTTCACATGTTTAACCTATTTTCTCTTAAAAACATAAATGATAATAATAATATAGGCATATCCCTCTAGATAAAAAAAAAAATCTTGGCAGCAAGTCTAACCATTCCCTGCTTTATCCAAAAATAAAAAAAGTTTGAACCCACATCTACTTTAAAAAGAAGTAAACTCCAACATCAGATCTATTAATAAATATCTATTCTCATTTACTTGCACTGGAATGTCAGTGCCCCCAGTGGTGTTGGATGTATTAAATACACAAAACACAGATCAGACTACACAGTATCAACCAGGGGTGTAGTCGTAAAAAAAAAAAAAAAAAAAAAAAAAAAAGAGGGGCCCCACTACACCCCTGCCTGTGTCACTCAAAGGGGAAGACACATCCCCCCCAAGTGACGTCATGATACCAGAACAGATACAGAACAGATACCAGGCCAGTGCGCAGGCCAGCCAGAGCCGTGGACCACCAAAGAAATCTTTGTAAAAAGAAGTAGAGGCACGGCGCAAAAAATGTGGGGGCATGGCGTTCCCACCCATGCCCACTTCACCCCTGGTACCAACACAGACCAGTATCATCATCATTATTCTCCTCCCCCTCCAAACAAACCAGTATGATCATTATCCCCCTTACAGCCATGTATCATCACCCTCATCTGCACAGCCCAGTGTCACTCCTATTTCCAAAGCCTGGTGTCCTAACAAAGTATCAACTCCACATCACACCTCAATTAAAAAAAAAAAACTTGCTGCAGTCCTGAGAGGTGGTGGAGAACCCAGGGAGAGGGGACAGGGTAGTTTTTGACAGTTTAGGAGGATTGAACAAAGAGAGAGAGATACAACTGAGATAGGTCAGTAAAAAAAGGGCTTATATCATCCAGAGAAAATTTGAGTTTAGGTCTGCTTTAGGTGTTTCCCTTCATTCAGAATTTTACACCACTACCCACCATTTGTCTTGGCTAGTCAAAGTTTCTTACAAAATGTGATATTGCATTCAGGATATTTTTTGTTTTGTACATCTACTAAGCCAATAGGAAATATATTGCTACTTTTTATGGGTATATGTCTGCAGCTATGTACAGAAAACAATAGAATATTCACATGTACACATCGTTTTAGTTTTCTTTTAATTTTTTTTGAGAAAAAAAAAGTTTGCACATTTCTAGTTAAGGCCTCTTCCTTCCACTCTCCTCCACATTCTCGCCCTCCCTCAACACCATTTTTCCCTTCATCCTCCACCATTCCCCTCTCCCTGTCCCTTCTCCTTCTTTCCACCCTCTCCCCTTCTCCCCCCTTACCTCCATATCCATTCACCCTTATTCCTTTCACTCCCTTTTCCTTCTCTCCCCTCCATCCCCCTCCCTTTTTTTGTCCCCTCCACTTTTCACTCTTTCTAACCTACATTATAATAGTACTGCAGGCTCTCCCTGTCTGCTTCTGTCAGTCACATCATCACTCAGGCTGGGCTGTTTTTGTAAAATTAGTAGTATGAGGAAATGATGGCCAATGATTACCTCATAACACATTACTATTTACTAATATCTCTTGTACTGTATGCATACACAGTGTGCAAAAAGTACATTGGAGGAATAGGGGCAAAATCAGCCCATCCAATAAACATCATAGACCAAGTGGAGTTGTCTGCAGCAAACAATCAGGGTTCACTTTTTATTCTTTGGGTAAAAAGAAACAAGAAGTCTTGTTATCTGGGTGCAAAGCAGATGTAGTCTTTATCAGAAACCCTTGTGACATTGTGAAGGAGCACAGAAGGAAGTGACTGAACAAGCACCATCATAAAAGGATCATCATGTATTATTTTAATTTTAAGATGCACATTATCCTGCTAAATATGAGGTTTTACTGATCTCCCTCTCTTCCTTCCTTTCTCCCATATCCCCATCTCCTTCCCATCCACCCCCTCTTTCTCTTTTGATCCCTCCTCCCTTCTCCCATATCCCCCTTCCTCCCCACCTCCCTTTCCCCATCCCTCCATTTTACCTCCCCCTCTCCCATTGCCCCACACCCTCTTTCCCCCTTTTTTCCACCCTTATTCTGTTTTTTCCTCCCTAGCCTTCCCTGCTTCTATCTTCCCCCTTCTCACTTTCACCCCACCTTCCTTCATACTTCTCTCTTCCCAAAAAAAACCCTCCCTCTTTTTCCCCCTCCCTTTCACCACTCCTCCACATTCTCCTCTCCCTCACCACCATCACCCCTTCTGTCCCCCTCCCTTCACCTCCTTTCCACCCCTCTCCTCTTTTCCCTCTTCTCTCCATCCCTATTCCCCCTTTTTCCTTTCACTCCTCTTCCCCCCACCCCCCCACCCCCACCCTCCAATTAGCAAACATCAGATTTTCTGAGTCTTTCTATCCAAGTGACCCTGCTCTTCACACTTTCCAGGTGTCAAATAAATAATAAGTGAATGAAAACCTCCCTATAATTGTAGGCAGCAAAAAACCTTAGAGAGGTTATAATCTTTCCCCACTGTATTTGATACCTGATAAATTCATATATACTGATACTTTATTTTTTTTAGAAGAATGTTTTAGAAACTGAGCCTTAATTTAGTCTCAAATCTCATATTAATAAAACACAGTTGTATTTTAATCTGTATATATTGAATAGAATTGGGAGATGTTTGTATGATAGAAATAACTTACCACTGAGTTAAGAGGATAGGGGACACCAATAAGAGCCGACATGAGTGGAGCCACATCCGCCTAAAAAACAAAGTACAATACTGCATAAAAAAATGGAAAAAAGTTATCTATGATATCAACAGTGGTTAACATAGATATTATATTGCTTTATGTTACCTAACCTAACTGCTGAACTGCACAGAACCGTATTATCAATTTACTTTCACAGTAAAATATTCTGCCAACAATGACATTTCCAATCTATCACTTGGGCAACAATTAAATATAGCAGACAGTCATACCAGCATCAAGAATACCAATTTTGTCTATGGCCTTCAGTTTAATTCCATTTTCCTATACATGATCAGATGCATGCATTTTTCCAAACGTATTCTTCAATATTTTACACACATGCACATTAAATAATAATAAGGATTAGTTATTTTATATACCCTGTACATATCCAGTAGTTTACCAGTTTGCCTAGCTTACAATGAAAACTGGACAATGAATGACTGGGAACTATACAGTCCACATCAGGGCTGACACAGGGATTCTACTTCTCACTCTACCAGGTTCACTTTATTAAACAGCTGTATTTCCCCCAACAGTTGGAGGCTTAACTTGTCTAAATTTGAAGAATTATAATACTTAATATAAATTCTGCTTAATACCTTTTCTTATTCAATAAAACCTGGTTTAAGATAAAAGAAAGATAGAGAGGGAAAGGAAGGGACAGGAATAAAGACCATCAGAGCTAGAAACACACTTCAAAGAAATCCTTTTAATTTTTTAAAGGAAAGGCAGTACATATTCATTTCACACACTGCAACACAATCACACAAAACCATCAACAAATTACGCAAGTTGCCAAAATTTGGAGAAAACACAAATATAATTTTTCAGCTCGACATAGAAAAAAAAAAAAAGAATTCCTTCACCTTAAAAATAGGAGCTCACATGTGAGCATGATTATTGGAGAACAGTGATTCAATAGCCCCTAACCCCGTCCCCTAATTATTAAGCTGTTCTTCCTTGCTTCACCTAGCCTATTAAAGAATAACTCGAACAGCACAGACATCCCTGAAGGTGATAGCCACTAATAAGGTGTCAAGTTCTGTCACCTAAAAAGAAATAAAAGGTGAGCTACAGTATCAGTGCGAAGTCTATTCATAGAGGTGAAATATATATTATAATTATTGATTTTCAGTGAAAACATGTTGATGCTTTGTTTTTAAAATAATATTTGATGATTTCTACATTACAGACTTTTGTGTAAGTGAACATTTATACAAGGCACATCATTTACAACTGTTAGGGCATCTAATGTAAATTGCAATATATTTGACTAGGAATTAGCTTTTAGATAATGCCTTCACAGGGTCTGTATGCAAAGTTCTTTCCAGTCATGAACAAATTCTGATATTTACATGGCTCCTTCCTAAAGCCATTACTTCTATCAGGGTTGTCTCTACCTTGAGAGGAGTACTTAGGCAGGATGCTGTGATCTTTCAAGGAAGATTTGTACAGCACCCTGTTGGCCCCTCACACCAGCCAATAACTGAATGACAATGCGTACTGACATCATACGCTTTAGGATAACATATGGAATAAAAATAAAAAACATTTTATTCAAACATTTTATTAATTTGTTGATGAGTATGGAAGGAAGAACTGGGAAAAGCAACATTTAAACAGAATACATTTCAGGTTTAATCCAATTAGAAACTGTTCCTGCTTAAGTCCACGCCATAGGAGAAACAATTTACACTGTACCTGGTTGACATCAGTTCTTTGAATCCCTTCCAAATTCCATTCTGGAAAGAAAAGACCAAAAAATGACATTAAACAGAAAATTAAGAAAAAGCTAAGAGTAGTGTACATTGATATGAAAAAAAATTGCTTTGTAGCCAGTATAAAGAAACTGTAATATGGAACAGCGACATAGCAAGCAGTTAGGGACTTTTATACTAAATGCTTTATTGCTTACATATACGGCTCTCCCTCTAAAAAGGATAGGACCAATCATGCAGTATGGCTTATAGCCATAATGTACTGTGTTCTTTTCTCAAACATGACATTGCTTTAGGACAAAAGCAAGTATGATAACTATAAGGGCAGTAAGTTTTTTTATTTATACTATTATGCCACACACACTGTTTTTCTGTTTAAATAGTGAATGAATGCATAATAAAATTTAGAATCTTTCCTCTGTGCCTCTAATACAGTGCTAAAGTCCTCTAATACAAAAAAATCACTAAAAATCACTTTTTTTTTTTAAATAAAACACTCACTTTTATGGATTATCTGTGCTTTTATATACCAAGTTGTAAAGTATTTATTGAATGGTTTTCCCTTTCCTCCCTCATGTAGATAATATTTGTCATATGTGGTGTTTTTATGTTATACAAAAAAAGAGAATGGTCAAACAAAAAGGTTCAGTAAGCAGATTTCTGGACAAAAAGCTCTGTGAACTATGCAAAAGGGTATCCATGACTGGCACAGAATATTGAACCTTGAAGCACATGGCTACACTTTACATAGGCTTACCAAATCTGAATCTAAAGAGACGATTGGGAAAACAATGTCTGGTGACGGGTGACTTTCAATTTCTGCTGCAACAGGTGGATGGTAAGGTCAGAATTTTGCATCAACAACACAAAAGAACTGATTTGTTTTGCATTGTATTGAAGTTTCAGGGTTGCTGTTGGTGGTGTAATGGTGTTGGGGATATTTTCTTGGCACAATTTAGATCCCCAGATCAGACAAACTAAGCAATTTTTAAATGCCACAGTCTAACTTAGTATTGTTGCTGACCATGTTAACCCCTTTATGACAGCAACATACTTATTTACTGATGGCTAAATTCAGCAAGATAAGGCACCATGTCATAAAGCTGAAATAATCAAATACTGGTTTCCACAATCACCAGATCTCAATATAATTGATCACCCTTGGGATGTGGTGGGATGCTTTTTTTTGGATGTGAATTTGACAAACCTGCAGCAATTGTGTGATGCTATCATGTCAATATGGACCAAAATATTTCCAGCACCCTGTCAAATTAATGCCTAAAGAATTACAGTATTTCAGAAGTTAAACAGGTCCAAACTAGTGATAGCAAGGTGTACCTAAATAAAGTGGCAGGTTTGTTCACTGAATTTCACAAGGAAAGCTTTTTTCACATTTGTGCGATAGGTCATAATAAAATACTGATTTTATTTATGCAGGAAATTCGACAGGGCAAAACATATTCAGTTCACACTTGGGACACACATGAAAATTTACTGGCCTTTAGTATTCAAATAAGAGGCTGCAATATATGTGTTAGTACAAGGTAAATTAAAAAAAAAAAAAAAGAACTCAACATGACACATCAAGAGGTACAAAATAAGAGGAGAAATTTTCTTTCATGTTCAGAGAAACATTTATTGAGAATAGGAATGAAGGTTCCTGGAATGATAATGATGGGGTATAGTGGATTATTAAGTGTTTAAGTATTAAGTAGAATTTAAAAATATCACATTGTGCTTTTCTGAAAGGAATACTAGAAGTTTTCAAAATGTAAATGTCAGTTATGCCTTTCTATCTGTATTCCTCTTCCAGCCTAAATCAGAGTGAAGAGAAAAGGGCAGACAGAAACAATATAAAATTTATATCTTGGCTAAACCGTCAGCATGAGTCCTCAGTTTAGCCTTCACAGCACAAAAGTGCACTGAAAAGGTTTATTGCTAAACTTTAATGAATAATAGGGTGTATATATAAAACGTTGTACAGAGAAAAGTGGATATATAGCCCATTGGATCCAATAAAGCATGGTATGTTTTATTGTAGGTTAAAAGTTTATCATGACTGATTTGTTGTTTTAGGAAACACTACAACTTGTCTTTGGCCTAATGTTAACAAACCAGTATAGCTATTTATGATCGCCCTGCTGAAAAACAGACACCAAAAACTTTTGAACGACTCTTTGAAGCTTGTTTCTTTAGTTAGATGGAGCATGGAGCTTCAGCATAGCAGCTAAATGACCTTACTGCCCACTGATGCACTGTAATGGAAACAGGCGTGGCAAGGGGTAAAGGCTTAGCCCTAAAATCAGAGGAAAAGAGGTTAGAAATGCTCATTTTGAGGAAACCATGCTGTGCCATTTCTTAACTCTTACAAGGTTCACTTAAGAGGTATTTTTATTCTCTGTATTTAATCAAGAAGCCTTTTGTTGAGCATCATAGGTTACCCAACTCAGACTATTGCCACTCAGTTGTGTCAGGACAGCTTAAGGGTAGCTTTAAAGAGGCCCAAGCCAGTACTCCAGCCTAAATAGCAATACATTTTGTCAAAAGTTAAAGAAACTGGTTACATTTTCACTGCTCTGCCTTACCATACCAAGCTTAGCATTATATCCTGTTTATCCAATACCTGTGTTTCAGAGAATGAGAACATACCTTTTGATAATGTATCATGCTGCAGCTGGTTTTGCCTTGGATAATGTATTCCGGCTCCCCAAGCAACTAGCGGTGTGAGTGTCTCAGAAGGATGACCTGCACCATGAGAACCTGCAAGATAGAAAGCGGAAACATTTTTAATTATAGTGGGCATCTAGTTTACTAGCTAAATAAACGTAAAATGATTCTACACACTTAACGCATATTTCAAACCCTCATTGGTAGGTCCCAGTATTTTTATCTTTTGATGTTTATGAGAGGAGGAAAGTGAGAGTTTATGAGGGTGGAATATCAATATCTGTGTCAGGAGTTTTGATCTTAAAACTATTTGCGCAAATCTCCTGATAATGTAGTATTGCAAACATGGTATACTGAGTTACAGCATTATGTTTGTCAGCTTCTTGCTAGAATAGTGTGATCTTAAAATGGGTCCACAAACATTTATCACCATTCAAGCCACCGATTTAGCAGAGATTAGTATGCAGTGGTCTAGGCAGGCTATCCCTGGAAGGGTTCAATTCATCCCTAAGTCATGTTTAGAGTTTTTTGGGCATTTTCACAGCCTGCACTTTCACGCCTGTAAAAAAGTAGTTTAAATGCAAACAAATTAGCCTCTTTTTGTGCAGGCTTTAGACTTTGTTCAGAAGCTTCATGCAGCTTCTAGGGTTATTTTTACTGTCCAAATACCTCCATAGACTTGCATTCAACTGCTCATAAAAGCTTGTGCAGGTGTTTTTAAAGCTAAGGAATTGCTTTGCTCCATTGAAAAAAAAATGCTTTTTCATATGCTTTTTCAAGTCAGAACAAATTCCTGGTAATGCCTGTACGGGCGTTTGCAAACACAAGCCTTTTTTACCAGAAAATGATCCTGGACGTCTAGCTGTACATAGCAGGAATCCAGGAGCAGCTAACTACCATTTATTATTATTATTATTATTATTATTATTATTATTATTATTATTATTAATAAACAGGATTTATATAGCGCCAACATATTACGCAGTACAGAGAAAAGAGAACCGGTCCAAGGACTCACCCTTGAGGAACACCAACAGGGAGGAGAGTGGGTGAGTTTGGAGACATATGGGAGAAGGGAGATAGGACGATAGTTGGAGGGTAGGGAGGGGTCCAGTGAGGGTTTCTTTAGGATAGGGAGAATTATGGCATGTTTAAAAGCTGAGGAGTATTTACCAGTGGAGAGGGAGAGGTTGAATAGTTTGGTTAGGGCAGGGGCCAGGGTGGAGGAATGGGCACGGAGTAGGTCAGAGGGAATTGGGTCAAGTGGACAGGTAGTAGACGGAGATGATGAGAGAAGAGTTAAGACTTCATCCACAGTAACAGGGCTGAGGGAGGCCAGTGATGATTTACAGGTGGAAGGGGTGGGTATGGTTGGAGAGGTTCGGTGGGCAGAGACATCATGTCTAATTTTGTCTATTTTATCTCTAAAGTAGGTGGCAATGTCTTGGGCAGAGAAGGATGTTGTGGGGGGAGCAGGTGTGGGGTTTAGAAAGGAGTCAATTGTAGAGAAGAGGTTGCGTGGGTTGGAGGCTTGAGAGGAAATGACTGCGGAGAAATAATTTTGCTTGGTGACAGTGAGCTCAGTTTCAAAGCTTTGTAGCTTGGCTTTGTAGACCATGAAGTCAGCGCTAAGGCCAGATTTCCTCCACTTGCACTCAGCTGCACGAACAGACTTTTGTAGCTGTTTGGTGTGGTTGTTGAGCCAGGGTCGGGGGTTGGCAGGAGCAACATTATCCAAAGCCAGGGAAAGAGAGTGGTTTAACATGGTGGCAGCTTCATCTGGGGAGGTGATTTTGGAGAGGGAGGGGGTTAGGGACGCAAGGCAATTTGAGAAAAGGTTGTGGTCAAGGTTACGGATATCTCTCTGCCATTGACCAAGTCTGGGATGTGGCAAGGGAGGGCAAGAAAATCACGAAGGATTAGGGTGGGCAGGTCATGGGAAAGAATGTGTGGGAGCCAGGATGCAAAGTTATCCACATATTGTGATACTGGGCCAGGGGGACGGTAGACAACAGCAACAATGAGGGGTAAGGGGCTAAAGAGTCGGACAGAGTGGACTTCAAATGAAGTGAAAATGAGAGAGGGTGGGGTAGAAAGGACTCTGTATGTACAGTTAGGTGAGAGAAGGAGACCTACACCACCCCCTACTTTGTTGCCAGGTCTGGGGGTATGTGTAAAGTGCAGGCCTCCATAGGAGAGAGCAGCAGCAGAGGCAGAGTCAGAGGAGGAAAGCTAAGTTTCAGTGAGAGCCAGAAAGTTCAGAGACTTAGAAAAGAGAAGGTTGTGTATGGATGTTAATTTGTTGCCAACAGATCTGGCATTCCATAGACTGCCAGAGAGATGGGGTAAGGACTTATGGGTAGGGTGAATGGGGATGAGGTAGAGTATGGAAAGTAGAGGCTGCGTTGGGTGAGATGTCACCAGAGAGTATCAGTAAAGTGAAAAGGTACAGGAGCACAGACAGAGAAATAAGGAGAGTGAAAGAGCAGAGAGACAATGAGTTATCAGACGGGGGAGTGCAGGGAGTAGTGCCAACAAAGAGAGAGCAGAATGAATAATACATTTTACAGATAATTGGGAATCATATGCGTACAATAAACAATGTGGCAAACTGAAGCCCAAGAGAAGCAGTCCAATATTATGGGTTCAAGTGAGGCTTGTAAACTTGTTCCATGGATTTTTAGCAGAATGTCTGAATATGTCCTTGATTGGAGATACAATTAGGAGGTGTTTCCAGATCACTGAACTAAGCAATTTGCCGGTGTTGCTTAGAAATGTACTTAATCCTATTTTAATAATTATAAAAATCTTGAAATGCTTGCTACTTGACAATGTCCAGAAAAGGAAGTGAATCTCAGTAAACAGGAAGCATCCCACTTACAAAGTACAGTAAATCTAGACTATTTGAAAAAAAGAATTTTGTTCAGGGCACACAATTGGTATTGAAGATAAGCTGAGAAGTACTTTGGAACTTTCTTATGCCTTGTCCACTAACAAAAGAGAATCATTGCAGACAATATTGGAAGGAGTAATACAAATCAATACACACATCTACTCACCCCAGTCTGTCATTCCGTGGTCAGAGGTAAAGATGAAAGCTGTTTTATCATCAAATCCATAAAAGTCTTCAATCAGGGTTACCATCTCTTTGACTCCATCATCAACTTTTTTCACATTTTCTTTGTACTCGCTTTTTTGGAAATTGTTTAGAAAGGTATTCATTGAAGTGATCAGCAGATAAGAAATGAAATAGACACAGACATGAAATAGGTTTCTTTTTCATATACACATTTGGAAAGTAAGATGGATAATAATTTTCTTTCTCATGAAGAGATCTGGCAATATCAGAAGACAGAAGTGACCTTCATGTCATATCCATCTGCCTGAAACTATTTTACATTGCAAACAATACTGCTAACTTTTTGGAGGAACAAAGGCTTCATGTTTAGGATCTAAATGAAAAACAAATTAAACTGTAGGCAAAAATTTCTAACAAATTACCAGTTAGACATAGTACAGTGATAGAAATTAACCAGGTAATTATTCCATTCAGAGCAGAATGCTACAAAGTTTTATTACCCTCCAGTCATTTACCAGTTTCTGTGACTAATCAAATATTTTTCCCCATGAATTCCCAGCCCAGCTAACCTCAGCAATGAAAGGCTTTTACCATGAGCAGTGGTGTCCCAAGGGTGTCCCAAAGAATATTCCCAAGGAAAATCCTGCAGGGTGTGATTATGTGAATCCTGCCATGCTTGTCATAAAGGCAAATGGTGAGGCAACAGGCTTTATATATAATATAGTATGCTTACTTCATTTTCATTCCTAATATTTATAGTTGAACCGGGAAATAATAAAGCACTGGGCAGAAGTTCTCGATTTCCTAGCCTGGGACATTTTTGGAGTTTTGGAAACCTTTGGTAAAGCTGATTTTATTAGAAGTAGATAAGTAAAATGAATGTTAGTAGTACAAATCGTAGGGTAGCATATTTAAGCTTGTGTGTTTAAGTCCTCTTTTTAATCATTTTAATTGAAACGATTGTCCATAGCAACCAATATTAAAGAGGATTTGTTTTATGTGTGAGCTCTAAAAAGCAAAAAAAGAAATCTAATCAGTCTCCAGATTAGCATTATTTAACTAAAGCGTCTACTGTTCCCCAATGCCTGCTGTCAAAAACTAGGCACCCAGGAGCGGTACCAGGCTATTTCAGTTGTTTGCAAAATGGCTGCAAAAGGCCACTAAAGTGTTTTTTTTTTTTACTTTTTTTGTATTGCAATTGCTTGTACAATTTAAGTCTATGGAAGCGGCAGAGCCAGCAAAACCAACCCTGGAAGCTACACGTGATTTTCAAACCTGTAGGTGTGAAAGATTATTTGTAGAAAGGTAATTTTTGACTTTTTGACACAGCTAGAATGCCAAAGTTTGGTAGATTCTGCTTGCATATTTTATTGTCATAAGTAGTACTGGCAGCAGAATAAAAGCAAATAGTAAATATATAATTTTACACCTACGTTATTGTAAAATTGTATTTTAACTTCAAGTAGATATCAATTATCTATATTGTTTAGTATGGATTAAACCAGGTTTCAAACTCTCAAGAGAGCAGAAGCCAAGGTCAGATCATTTATATTTAAATTCAGATTTAAATATACATATCAGTGCAGGCATTAAAGTGGAATAAAACATCTACATTTCATCTGTAGCTGCCAGCAAATACCTCTAATTGGCATGCTAAATCAGAACGTCAACACCAATATCAGTCAAAGAAAACCATTGATTAACTGTTCTTGTTTATGTGCACAGAAACTTGAGGCCAGTCACAAGCCTGAAAGACTGACAGACAGCTTAGCCTCATTAAACATCAGGCTCATAAAGACTGACAGACATCTGCATCCTAGGCGGAAATGCCAAATGTGTCATCATTACTGATGAGAAATCTGGGAATGCCACTTAATCACAAAATGATTGAATTAAACATCAACGGTAAGCAATGAATATTTGCAAATACACCTAAAGAACCAAATGTAACAGAGAACTGAAGATTTAGTGATACCCATATATCTTGCAATATTGCACAAATTATATAAATATGTAGGCACAAGTGATATGTAGTATGCAAAACTGATAAATTATGAGTAGGCAAGAAGGACTAATTATATATATGTGTATA
>NC_092862.1:67298801-67307295 GCF_032062135.1 Pyxicephalus adspersus | reverse complement strand
TATATATATATATATATAAATTTTAGACACTCTGTGCTATGCCATCCTCCATCACCAAAATGCTTTTAATGCACATCAAAGGCTTACATTTGTTGCACATGTTATTAAAGTAATGCAGTCTTGATATGATATTTTTATTCACATCACAGGGTACAGGCATAAAAAAAAGCAGCAGCTTTTTTTTTTTTTTTTTTTTTTTTAACTACTGCAACCCCTAATAATGTAAATCAAATGGAAGGGGAGAGGGCAAAGCTCCCAGCATGCTAAGGCCCCAATATGCTGTAATATGTCTCTGTTTCTAGTAGTTTCTAGAATGTAAATATGTGTAGAAATCTCTCACTAAACAGATTTAACACATAGCTCCTCGTTGTACAATTCTCCATCTTTTACAATCCTCCAAATATAAAATTGTAATTGTGTTACAAATTTTATTTGAAGTTGGTAAATTAAGACAAGTACCAATCATGATAGGAAACTATACGTACTCTACTAACTGCATGTTCCATCTCCCTAATAACATTCAAGAGTACACACCTGGAACCCGGCCTATGAGCATGTCCATTGGTATCTAAACCAAGAAGATGAAGGAAAAACACAACTTTTTCTTCATTTAGTTGTTTAAACAGTGTTTGGTTGCTGTGTGCAGATCTGAACAAATCCTAAGAGACAAACATGAATAATATATTGCATTAACATACAAACATTACAGTACGTGAAATAAATAACAAAATACCAATACAATATATCCAGGTATATATTAAAAAAAAAGTAAAGGATATAAACAAAGCAGCACTGAATATTCTTCAAAGAGCAATGAGATCATTAACAGCACTCTATCCAGGACAGAATGATTCCCTGATGCCAGGGAAAGAATCCTCAAAATAAAACTCAAGTTCTATGCAGAAACGATTGCAGCCTAAATAAGTATTAACACAAATTAGCAAACCTGCAAAAATTATTTGGAATGAACAACTACTTCCATTTATTCATTTTGTATTTTTTATATTTAATCTGTTTGAAGAGTTCACCTAGTGATCCAATCCAACTTGGAAAGCTCATACTGAAATGAAATCCAATCCACATTTGTAAATGTATTGTGCTTACAGATAAAAAATACCAAAAATTAAAATTATAATTTATCGACTATCTGTCACTGACCTTCACATTGTCAAACACCCAAGTGTCCAGTTTGGTAGCATCTTCAGATGCAAAGTCCTCACTTGATGCTGAGTAACAGTGTGTAAATACATGGTCTCCACTGGCACCTGGCAAAACATATGTCTTTTTACAAGTAGTTACTGCTAACCTGTTACCAAATTACTGACAGAAAAAAAAATTATAATTCAATGAATAATTTAGGACATACAAGATCCTTATAATGTCTGTGTGCATAACAGGAAGGAGAGCAATGCACTGTAGTGGACCTATTACTTCAAAAATCTGTGCAAAATCTACTGATTTGCTGATTAAATAATTAAAAATGATAGCACTAATAAGGTGGTGACAGCTTCTCTTTAATGACATCTGATGCCTTTGCTACCTTCTACCCTTGCAGATCAAGCAAAAAATTCTGCTTCTCTTCAAAGCCAGTGGGTTGGGGTTTGACGGCTCTGAAACAACAGGGCTGAGAGCTTCCTGACTCATCCAATGAATGGAGGACCATTGATCACATTATCATTGGTGGTGCATAGACAGAAAATAAATACAGAGGGTCTAACCTGTACTGGTCTGTTCACATTGAATCTACATGGCTCTGAATCACATTACCAAAAAATTATATCATCTGTTTTTTTTTTAGATGATACAGCTATTAAACAGCTGGCTACAACATACAACAAAATGTGTTCTCATAGTTATTAATAAGTAATAGAATTTTTTAAAGTATATTGCAGCTTATATACTACCTGATGACCATTTAACCCAACTCCAAAATAACTCTCCATGTTTTGAGAGTATGAGATATCACTGAGGATCTCCAACTGTTAGATCAGTGGTACGAACTGTAGTAGTGAAGGTCAATACCTATATGGATCCAAAACTAAACCTTGCCAGGGTGTTACTTTTGCTCTACTCAGGGCTTGATCTTGATCTTAAATCTACCCTCAACTAACAAACATAATGGAAAGTTACATTAGTGTCATTCCAAGCCAGGCCTAATTAAAATTGTTTGTTCCTACAGGGAAAAAGGTTCTGTATTGTGAGGATCAATGAACAATATGGGAAAGAAGAAATCTGTATTATAGGTACATTCATACCTTTTGCAAACATGGGTAAAATATCAGGGCTGCCCCAGCTCCATGTGTATGTACTTTCATTAAAAACTGAATCAAATTCAACTGGATTTTCCTTCCAACCTAGAGAGATGACAAGAGAACTATTACCTAAAAACATATTTAAGTAGAACGTTTATACAGCTCACAAAATATTACTATGTGGATATTCCTATTTATATGGATATTTTGGTTGTACACAAAACACAATTTGACTACATTTTTCCATTACTTTACAGCACAAATAGAGCATGGCTTCTCTATGCTCTATTGTGCCCCAGACACACTAAAGATTGACAAGATGGGTTGGTAAAGAGTAATACAGTCATGTCTGCCCCAAACAAGCCCCAAATGTCATATAATTGATTGCTTACTCATCCGTTTTATAATATTGCAGTTCTGAAACTAACTATGGGATTATAGTTGGCATATCACCAAACTTTGTATTCAGGAAGGTCATTGGACTAAAAGCATCAGTATCATAGAATAGGATCATGTATGATCCTGCAAAGAACTATTCTAAAACTCTTACAATGCATGCAGTTGCCTAGAGAGCATTAATTTCCACAATTAAAGTTTAGTTTTTCTGTAAAGAGTCTGTCTAGCCAAATCAGACATTTAAATCTGCAGCAAAGGTGCTGCTGATCAGCTGCTAGTATTTTTGCCAGCATATTGTTTTCTCTACTTTGCTACAGACTGCTCTGTTCTGATGTAGACATCAAACAACCTCATCTGCAGATTGATGTACATTACAGCTCCTACACAGCCAGTCAATTAACCTCTCTAGTTAGTCCAAACATCATTTGCTTAACAAAAGGTTAAGACCATGTGTGTTTCTGAGTTCTTGGGTCACTGCCTTACAGAAATCATGTGTGCCTTCTAATTATCCCATTTGCTCCAGTGATCCTAATTACCCTGCGTTGCTTTCTCTCTGCCCTGACCCTTTGCTTGTCCCTATTTCCAGGGTTGCCTGTCATTTGTTTACTACACTCAGGTTGTCTACAAACTGCACATGGTGTGTCTTAACCTCCTGAGCGTTACACTGAGGTCTAGATTTCTGTACCAAAAGTGATCCATTGTTTTTCATGAAATTTTTTTTTTAAATTGTAGACCTGTAACTTACAGAAATATGTCCGAACAGGGGTTCTAGTAGATATTATGAATATAAAAAATGTTTGAAACACACAATCATTTAAAAAAAAATTACTTTTAATAAAATTAAAGGAAAAACACAAAAATCAGCTTAAACATGACTACATAAACTAAGCTTGAAGCCATGGCAGGGGTCAGGCAGGCGGTGATGTCTAGGTCCAGGCAGAGATGTCAGAGTCCAAGCAGAGGTCAAAGCAGGCGGAGATGTCAGAGTCCAGGCAGAGGTCAGGGCAGGCGGCAGGCAGAGATGTCGGAGTCCAGGCAGAGGTCAAAGCAGGCAGCAAATGGTCAAAATTAGGCGAAGATCAGCAAAGGTAAGATAAGACACAGTGTTACACACTAGCCATCCAGGGAATAAGTGGCAATTTTTAAAACTTTGATTCTGTATTTATTGGGGTTTGTTTTGAATTATTTTGTATTTGATTGGATACGGGAGTTTGTATCCAATCCAATACAAAATAAGAATTTGAATTTCCAAGTTATTTACTTTTATTTTATTTTTTGTATTGGATTGGATACAGGAGTTTGTATTCAATCCAATACAAAATGAGCGTTTGAATTTACCAGTTATGTACTTTGTATTAATTTTATATTATTTTGTATTGGATTGGATACGCAAGTTTGTATCCAATCAAATACAAAATATAAATTTGAATTTCCAAGTTATTTACTTTTTTTTTATTTTTTGTATTGGATTGGATACGGGAGTTTGTATTCAATCCAATACAAAATGACAGTTTGAATTTACCAATTACACACTTTGTATTTATTTGAATTATTTTGTATTGGATTCAATACAGGAGTTTGTATTGAATCCAATACAAAATGAATGAATGAGTTTCAATTTGAATTTCCCGCACACGCGCCGACGTCATCACGCACGCAGGGAGAAGCCGTCCGTTTTTTTTTTTTTCTCCGCCGGACGCTTCTCGTTTCAGAAGGCACCCGGCGCTGGAACGGGAAGGACATGGGACAATCAGCGGGACCAGGTAAGAAGCCGGCCGGCATCTTGTGTCCCGCCGGCCGGCATCTTACCGGTTCGCTGGCACCCAACGCTGGAGAGGGAGATAGACGGACGACGCTGGACGGAGGACGACGCTGGAATAAGAAAACGACGCTGGATGAGCACAGGGGGACCAGGTAAGTAAGGATGGGAAAAATCTCGGGGTTAACCATCCTTGCAATTTTTTTTTGCCCGAACGAAGGTCGGGCTTAACGGCATGGAGGGTAAGGGCTGCAAACTGGATTTTGTCCAGAGCAAAGCCTATTACTATCTATGGGTTGCTCTGGTGAGCACCAGCCGATTCCTCAGACTGAAACTTGTCATCAAACTCTCTCCAAACTAAATCCACTCCCCAGTTTATCAGCGACAGTTTTCAGCATTTGGCTGATACTAGTTGGATAAATTTAAAATAAAATAAAAGGAAGTTCATAGTGGAAAAGCTCAAATGAGTAATATAGTTATATTGAGTATAATATGGCTTTTTTCATACCCTCTTTTTTTTAACTAGAGTTTAATATATCTATTTCCTGAAGGTTAAATTATACAGAAACATATATATATATATGTGTGTGTGTGTGTGTGCAAACACACACACACACACACACACACACACACACTCTAGAGCCTCTGCATTGGGTACAATTGCTTGTTAAAGCCAATTTCTAATCAGCAAATCATATGGCAGCAATTTATCAAATTTAGGTATGTAGACATTGTCAAGAAGACCTAAGGTTCAAACCAAGCATAAGGATGGGAAAGAAAGGTGATTTAGGTGACTTTAAATGTGGCATTTAAATGTGGGTATTGGTGTCAGTCGAGCTGGTCAAAGTATTTTAGAAACTGCTGGGATTTGTACATCGAATTTACAGAGAATGCTCCAAAAAGGGAAAATACTGCAACAGCAGTTCTCTGGAATGCCTTGTTGGTGCCAGAATTTAGAGCATTGTTAATCTCTATAAATTGGATAAATGATGCACTTGCTTCTAATTCTTTTCAGTCATTACAGTGGCTGGAAATTTGCACCTAAATTTCTAAGTATGTCCAAAACTATGAAGGAATGTCCATAACTGTATTTTTCATTTATAAAGACATAATAAGGAAAGCATTAAGCAGAGTAAAAAGATCCTACTGCAATTTTAGATGCAAATATCTATGGTAAAAAAACAGAATTCAGAGGCCAGGTTTCCATCTCTGCAGTAATACATTTCACATGCATTGGTGTATGCAGTGATGTGTGCTTCATTCTGAAAAAGGGTCATGTGTGGTTTTAGCTGCACTGGGGTGCATTGGCAGCAGAAGCAAAACTTAAGGGGTTGACCTGACATAACATGTTGTAACACATTTGTGTTACCACATATATTATAAGGAGGGAAACACAGAACATTTATCAACTCATGACCGAGAAGTGTCTAATCAGAGGCCTTCAGGGTAGGTTCACAAAGTACTATTTTAACGAAAGCTACAGGTTTAAAAGATTGTAAACACACATGTTGAAGTCTGGTATATTTACCTACCCTCCAGCAATGAAAAGTCGCTGACCTGCCTTGTCAGTAATGAGATCTTCACCCCATGTTTTAAATTCAGTGGCTTTGCCCATCACGATTGACTGCCCCAGGATGATAAAACTTTCACAAAATTTCACAGGAGTTAATTCATCCAAACACTATAGCATTCCAAGATCATTAAGTGGGATGCACATGCAAGGCTCAGTGTACATTCAGGGAAACACGAATTTGCAGGCAGAAGAGCGTTTAATGAAGAACGGACATACTGATTAAAAGCCTACCTGCCAGCATTGTTTCAAGGCAGGGATAGGGTTCCACTTTAAAATTTTTAGGCTATTTTTAGCAAATATGTTTAGCTATACTTTTATAAAAAATAACTGCAATGTCTGACATCTTCTTGACCTGATAAAAAATACCAACTGACAAAAAAGTTGTCTGCTGTCAGATACTGAAACTCTGCAGAACTATTGTTTCAACTTACATAGTAAATATATAGTATATAGTAAACTTACTATGACACGGTATGGTAAGAATATTGACATTATGTCAAGGAAAACTGAGAAATATGTGCAAATTCCCAGGTATTCCCTTTTTTTAACAAAACACTTTCTTATCCGAAACACGTAGAATAACAGCACTATTGATTTCTTTATTTTGTGAAGTCTTGGATCTCAATGCAGCTCATGATATGACACATTTGTCAATATGCTTATTTTTTATTATTGCTATATTACACCTAAAAAAAAAAGATATAAAAATACAAGAGCTGATGCAAAATATATATATTTAATCATATTCTCAGGAGACTATAATATAGAAGGGAACACAAAAAAATGTCTTCCCTATTTATCTTCCCTTTTATAAACCTTATCCTAAAGTTGTGAATAGAGGTACCACAACACCTCTAAGGAAGTGATTAAAAGCTCCATTCAATCAAATTCAATATTTGTTCTTTACTTTTTAATGAAAAAAGTAGAGAGCAAGTGTTAAACAACTGCCCATTTTCCAAAGTGGCAAAAAATGTAAAATGTGTTGAACGGGAAGTTGTAAGAGAATAAAATATGTAACGACAAATTCAGAGGGTTTTTGACATTATCAACTTTACTCTTGCCTAGAAATGGGCCTAGATAGAGGAATGAGTAATTGAATATCTGCAGATTAGTGGCTCTTTATTTTGGGATCCAGGCCCAGAGTGTCCTGGATGGAATGGGTGGGCCAGGCACTCCATCCCACTTCTAAGCCAGAAATTTAGAATGGCTTTGAGACAGGGAAAGCTGTAGCATGGTGCCAGGTGGCTCAAGTGGACGGGCTGGGTGTAGTCGGTATGCTTGGAAAACCTAGGAGGTCTACCAATGTTTAGGACCATTTAAAAAATAGATCACTGATCCACAATGTGGCCACTTTTTAACATTCAACATGTAGATGCAAAGATGGCTTTAATAATAAAAGTGGCAATCAGGCATAAAAGTGAATGGGGCAATCTGAAAAGTGCAATTATTTGTATAAATAAAATAATGTATATAATGACATTTTTCAGACAAATAGCCTGTTTTCCAATCAATTCATCCAAAGGTAAAACTGTAAAGGACAGTCTTATGTGAAATAAATGAGGTGTATTGTACTTTTTACACACTTTTCCTAGTTAGACCCTGCTACTACTTCATAGATACAGTACAGGTTGTAAGTGTTGCCAACCTAATATAGTAAGCATGTTACTAACAAGATCATTGAGAAAAAATAAATGAAAACTGCTTAAAATGGAACTTAAATGCAGCCACCACATCCTATCATTTGTAAGCTGCAACTACATTATATGAAATGTTTCATTTTAAGCAGTTGTGAAATGTTGGCCATGCTACATACACGCAAAAACTTTACTGAAGTAAGCAAAGCATACAGTGGCTTCAGAAAATATTCAAACCCTTTCACTTTTTCAGTTTTGTTATATTGCAGTCTAATGTTACAATCATTTAAATTCTCTTTTCTTTCTCAATATTCTACATAAGGAATTCCATGATAACAAAGTGAAAACAG
Organism: Pyxicephalus adspersus; assembly: GCF_032062135.1. NCBI lineage: Eukaryota > Metazoa > Chordata > Amphibia > Anura > Pyxicephalidae > Pyxicephalus > Pyxicephalus adspersus. The sequence continues at coordinate 67,299,331 of NC_092862.1, read as the reverse complement.
AATATGGGACAATTTTTTAAATTTACATACAGTAAGTATTCAGACCCTTAATTTTGTACTTAGTTGAAGCACCTTTGGCAGCAATTACAACCGCCAATCTTTTTGGATATGAAGCAACAAGCTTTGCAGAGTGTAGATTGATGAGGGAAAAATATGTAAATGATTGTGGCATCAGACTGCAACAGGACAAAACTGAAAAAGCAATGACAAAGTTGAACAAAACAAAAAAAAAAACAAAAAACAACTCACTTCCGTAGAGCCCCCGATTCTTCCTGCACTGTCCCTTCTGGGTCTCACATTTTCCAATAATCCAACTACGTCCTGGCACAGAGGAAGTCCCTCTTCTTTCTTCTTCTGGCTAGGTTGCCGATAGTACTGCTTTACATAAAAGGGTTGTCTACCCTTTAATGTACAGTTAAAATGTTGGTTATAGGTTTATCTGGAGTCCTCATACCGTGTTTCCCCAATGATAAGGCAGGGCCATCAAATAAGACAGCCCCCCCTTTTTAGGGAAAAATGAAAAATAAGCC
>NC_092862.1:67288637-67298085 GCF_032062135.1 Pyxicephalus adspersus | reverse complement strand
GCACATGAACAATAACTGTGTACTGTAGTCTTCTTCATGGGTAAATAAGGCATCCCCCTGAAAATAAGCCCTAGAGCATATTTTGGCCTTCCAAAAAAAATAAGACAGTGTCTTATCATCGGGGAAACAGGGTAGTATCTCTATATTTAAAGGCTCCAATATTTAAATGCAAAGTGGACCTTGTGGGTCTGACTGAAATTTATTAAATAATGATCATAAAAGGAGAGAATTGGTTTTTCATCAACACTTATAACTAGTATTCACAAATAGTGAGAATGTTTTTTTGTTTCAACAACCAAAAAGAAAAAACATTGGTGCATTAATCATCTGTGTATGTCAATTTATAAAACAGCTAATACATTAATACTAAGTTACTTTCTATTATTCATACAGAGTGGCAATAGGTATAAAGTTAGTATAAATGTTCACAGGAATTCATACTCACTCTGTAGCCATAAAAATGTCAACTTTATTTATTTTCTATCAAAAAGCAAATGACCAGAGTGAAACCCATATATAAAGATATAAACTGAAAAGACAGCATAAATGGAATTGAAAACGAATCTACAGCTGTTGCACAATATGGTAGCACTTTCTCTAGTCCCTATTATATTTTCCTACCTATAGATTTTACCCTTGTCAGATGTATTTAATGGATTGAAAGTAAAGCTGAGGCTTTTATGGCCACTGAGCATAAAAGGATTTATGTAATCATTTTGTGTTATACCTTAAACGCATTTTCCACAGCTTTTTCTAGCAGTCTTATTCAAGTTTCCTCAGTAGCATACAAAGTAACTATAATATTTTCTATATTTATATTAGACATGGGATACGCTGAAATTTTTTTAAAAAATTGTAGCTATGTATAGTTTGCAATTTTATATTACTTACACCCGACATTTCCTTACATAGGCTGTGTTTTCTGCCTATGCTTCTGTTTGAATTTGCTGTACTTTTCTCAATAAAAGTTAATATTTACCTGAGTGAAAACAGACTCTCAAACTTTATTGCCAAGAAATATTAATTCGTGTGGCCAGAACCCTTGTGATATTCTACTTTAAGGTGTGTACCCTCTAGTTTGTTGTGTAGGATTGTGTTGGTGTGCTGGGGTGCAATTACTTCTTAATGTAACTCCAAAGACACCTTACAAATAAAATACTACATTTTCAAAAACACAGCATGAAATATGTTTCCATGTGATGTTGTGCAATTGGCTGCCCAGTCAAAAATAATCTCTACCAAACTGGACCTAATAGGTGTCTGCAATTAATTTGGATCACAGTGGTGGAAGTAAAAGAATACATTTATTTCTAAGGGAATTCACTACAAAAAAAACATCATATTGTCCTTGTCGTTCATAATGCCTTTCCAGTTTTCCAGTGTTGTGTTTATGAACCTATTGAAGATCACATGAGTGCTTTGTTGCACATCTGGATGACATACTAATGTTCTGAGGATCCACTGATGCGCCATATTCTTTTAGTCCTGTAATCCTCCAATGGGATTTAGTAACTACTATAAGTACTTTATCAACAGCTATTTGTTCTTGCAGCCTCTATTACCAAACTCACTTAAAAGCATGATAAAGTACTGTTCTCTAAACACAGTGGAATCTGTGTACACTTTAAAGTGGGCTTTCCTTTCTGATTCTGCTCTAACCAACTGAACATCACAAAACCCCTCCGATTTCAAGTTGATGCCTCCTCTGTTTGTGTGCCATCCTTTTTTCAATTTACCAATGGAGCAAAGTGTTCTTTCACCTTCTTCTCCAACAATTATCCCCAGCGAATAATTCTTTTTTAAAAAATCAGGGACTGTTTTGTTATCAAACAGGCCTCTAAGGAGTGACAATATCTCTTGGAAGGATCACCTCAACCAGATCACTATTTACATGAACCATAAACATCTACAGAACCTATGACCTGATCCTAAATCCAAGCAAGCAAAGTCCTTTTTTCTCTTGAGCCCATATCCATTAACTTGAAAGTTGCCCCAGCCTTTCTCCTTAATCATTGTATTCGGTATACATACCTAATAGCGGTCATGTTTTTGTTTTTTAACATATACATGCATAGTTTCCAGCAATCACTTATGTAAATATTTTAAAAAATTTCTGTATCACTCACTACAACTCTTAGACAGGAATGTAACAGAGGTCTGAATAAAGGAAGCACATGACAAAGTTTTTTACTTTCTAATTTGACAGTTCATGGAATAAGCTTAACAAATTTAAATAAAAGAAAGAAAAATCAGTTTAAATATTGTTTGCAAAAATAAATTAATAATAACACTAATAAAAAAAAGGAAACAAAAATGAAAAGAATAAGTTCAGATCTGGGGTTGAAGTTTTAGTCAGGGTCACTGGTTCTCACAAAACACTGAGGAGATGGTAGTTGCTGATGGTAACGACAGCTCATAAGCGGTATTTCCTGGCTGGTTTACATGCAGTCTGGGAGGAGCTGCTTTGCAAACGACAGATTCTTGCCCGATATCCACCCTGAACCGATTATCGGGCAAGAAAAATTTGAAGTGTGTACGTAGCTTTAGGATTGAGTCTCACCAGATTTTTTGGGGTGATTTATGACAAGCACCTGCAAACTATTTTAAAGCTAATCAGGTGGTAATTAGTTTTGCTGTGTATCCTCTTTTTGCATCCTGCTATGAAGGACTGTGTCTCTCACGTTCTGATCTGTGTAATATATAGATGTCAAGCAATCAAAACAGTGAGAGAAATTGAATAATTTGATATTCTTTAAATTTACCTTTGGGGAGTGCGCATGCGCCGCCTGGGATGGACGCATTCTAGTCGGCTCGGCTCCCCCCGGATCCCTTTTTGGTGCCTGTAGTAGCCGCAATCGGCAGCCACACTACTCACTCGCTGGGAAGGCTTCAGTACTCCTCTCCGCTGCTCCGGATGATGGTCGGCAAAACGGGTCCTAAAGCAAAAGACCGCATATCGCGGTCTCAAGCTCACCGGCCAGCTCCCAAGATGGGGGCTCCTAAGGAGGTGCACGTGGCAGCAGACCAGGGTATGCAGGAGAAGGAGAGGGAGAGCGGCTCTCCTGCAGGTATGAGGGGGGGGTGAAACAGTCAGGGGATGGGAGAGGGGTGCTTCTCTCTCCCCCCCCATCAGCAACCTGGACATACACGATTTCCCCAGCTTGGGACATTCTCAGCAGTCCCCTTCACAGATATCCCTGCATGCAGCACAAGGCTCCATGAGCACTCCAGGGGAAGATGCTGCATCTACTAGTCCCCCAATATTGTCGCAGCCCGATGGCTCTGAATTTAGAGTGCTACTGCCTGACCCCACTGATTATCCCCCCCCCCCCCCGATTTACCAACTGATGAGAACAGGCTGTATCAGAATATAGCTGGCCTCCTACAGTCAGAACTAGCCAAAGTTACGGTGACCATCACATCCGAACTACGTCAGGATTTACAAAATCTGGGCACGCGTATTTATGTTTTTGAGAAAAAAGTTGATGAGACGAGTTGATGAGGTGTCTCAAGGTATTCAGAATTCCAAAGAGATCTCAGTTCTACACACCCAGATTGCGGATTTACAGCTTAAGCTTGATGATATGGAAAACAGGTCACGCAGAAATAACTTCAGAATCAGGGGGTAGCCGGAATCCATCAAAGATGTCATGGAGGCAGTGAGGCGATTTTTACAAAAACTTTTACCTGACTTACCAGAATCGCACCTACTGCTTGATAGGGCACATAGGGCTCTGGTGGCACCCAGACAAGACGGCCCACCCAGGGATGTAATCGTTAAACCTCATTACTTTACCACAAAGGAAGCACTCTTAAAGGTTACCAGGGCTATGGATCAAGTCGAGATGGAAGGGCACCCAGTACAGATTTTTTCTGACATAACACCATTTACTATACAACGTAGGAGGGCGCTGAAACCCCTTTTGCAAGTGCTGATTGATAACAAGATTAAATATAGATGGGCCTTCCCGTTGAAACTGATCTTCCAATTACAAGGGAAAAGTTTTTCCTTTTCCTCTTTTGCTGAAGGAGAACAACAGGGAGGAACTGCACACTTCACCTGACAGGGGGGCTTCTGCCTCCTTGTATCCACTTTGGAACAAGGTTAAAACATCTGGAAAGCAATTACAGAAAATTCCTTAAATGGATAAATCAGACGCTATCCTGCTGAAAGAAATCTGCTGGGAAACATTCCGAGAAGACACCTTGAAAACAAACTCTGGAAGCCATTTTGTTCCAGGCTGTTTTCTTTTTTTTTTTCTCTTTTGTTTTTATTTTTGCCTCTCCGGTGGACTATCTCTGCAACCCTTTTGGTGGGACTGTGACTTCATAACATGTTTTGCACTATTTCATTATGTTTGCTAACTTAGCCCCAAGCTGGAGAACCTGGGTTATTATAGATCCAAGCGGGTGGAATGAGGTTGTTGGCTGATCACTTGGGGTTTCTAAAGAAATGGTTGTTATGTTAAACATGTGCTGCCTTACTTTATTAGGTCCACCGGTGTTGCCCTTTGTGGAGGTGTCTCCATTTTCCTAATCCGAGGTTAGATTATAGGATATTGGATATTGTTTCTTTGTACCTTTTGTTAAGTGGCTGCCGAGCCATCGTCAACCATGAGGGCCCCCTGGTTAGTTTCTTACATACTCTGTTGAGATTTGTTTTGCTGGGGTCCTGATGTGTTCATACTTGATTATTAGAGGGCGTGGGATCTGGGGGGTTACACATGCCCTCCAGTTTCAGGGAATTTAATTCGGGCCCTATTTATTTACCTGGGCCTGCAGGAAATCTCCCTGACGAGATGGAGCTCGATGGAGCTCCTGGGAGCACAGGAGGTGAGGCTGCCCCTCGGATCCGGGAGCGTTTGTTTTCCGGGGTTCGGGGGGGCACCCAATCCTCTCTGGTTTACATTGTAACTTTTGGCTGTGCCAAATGCTTTTGTATTTTTTGGTTTTTATGTCTTGTTTGTCCTGTCTGTGTCCTGGTAGTCCCCTCCCTGTTATCCCTGAAGGCAGAGGAAGCTTACTGATGATTGTGCTGTTATTATATCCCTGTGTTGTCTGACTCTCGGGCTGGGTCTGTGACCCTTAATAGGTTGACGTTGCTTTCTCATAATGTCCAGGGCCTTAACTCCCCGGTCAAGAGATCCAAGGCATTTCAATATTATAATTCACTAAAAGTTGATGTCCTAGCTTTACAGGAGACTCATTTTACCAACAAGTCAGCTCCGAGGTATTTTCATAAAAACTACCCTATTTTTTACATGGCCAATTCTGACAAGAAGAAATGTGGGGTTCTCCTATGTTTTAATAAGAGTCTGAATTTTGTGCCACAAGAGGTTTTTAGGGACCCGGGGGGCAGGTTTCTGGTAGTCATTGGCTATGTTGGAATACAACTGATAACAGTGGTATCCTATTATGCGCCTAATGAAGGTCAAATGGCGTTTTTCCGTAGCCTCCTGGGTGAAATTTGGCCCAAAGTACAGGGCTCCCTGATCTTACTAGGTGACTCTAATTTAGCTCTTGACCATATTTTGGATAAATCCAAACTGGGCAGATATAAGGACCCCCCAAAAAAGAGCCATGGTCTCTAGCTCCTTTTGCGACAATATGACCTGATTGATAGTTGGAGGGAACTGAATCCATCAGCTAGGGACTATACATATTTTTCAGCAGCCCATGACCAGTATTCGCGTATTGACCACGGCTTTGTTCAGTCTCGTATGCTCCCCAATATTCTGGGGGCCCGGATTTTGTCTACGCCTTGGTCTGATCATGATCCATTGGCAATATACCTTTCAGGCTTTACTCACCCACAGACTGGGTTTCGCTGGAGACTTAACGAAAGCTTGGTTTCAGACTCGCTGGTGAAGGGGGAAATAGAATCCTTGCTAAGTAACTTTTTTCAGATAAATGTGGTGACTGATACGTCTCCAGCCGTTAATTGGGAAGCCCACAAAGCCTATATTCGAGGGGAGCTGATTAAACTAGGGGCATCACGCAAGAAGGCCCACAACAAATTGATTGAAACTGGCCTTAATGAATACCACCAGTTACAGCGACAAAATAAGACTGCCCCTCAATCCGTATCGAAGTCTCAGTTAGAGGCAAAACGCACTGAACCTAAGTTACTTCTCACTACTAGGGCGGAAAAATCGATTCGCTGGTCAGCCCATAAATTTTATCTGTGGAGCGATAAACCGGGTAGTCTTTTGGTTAATAAACTCACCCCCAGACCCAAATCACAAGCGTTCCCCAAAATTAAGGTCAGGGATGGCAGGCTATCTCAAAATCCGGAAAAAATACTGACGGCTTTTGAAGATTTCTATGGCAATTTATATAGCTCTGATGACTCCATCACTGAATTAAGCATTGACAGGTTTCTTAGTAGGCTCGACCTACCTAAATTACGTCCCAAGCACAAGGCAATTTTGGAACGACCATTTACGATTGAGGAAATACATGGGGTGCTTAAATTTCTTAAGTTGGGCAGCTCACCTGGCCCGGATGGTTTCTCTAATTTATACTACAAAACTTTTTACCCTATTCTGGCGCCACACTTGACAGACTATTTTAATTATCTGCGTGCCGGACACTTCCTGTTAAGAGACGCCAATAGAGCTTATATTAGGGTGATTCCTAAGCCTGGTAAGGATGCTTCGGAAGTGGCCAATTACAGGCCGATTTCATTAATTAACTGTGATCTTAAAATTATGACGAAGATCCTGTCAATGAGACTGGGCTCATTCCTGAGAGTGTATGTTCATCCGGACCAGGTGGGCTTTTTGCAACACATACAGGCCCCGGATCAAACACGAAGGGCAATAGACCTCATCTCCGTAGTCAATCAACTGGGATGGGGGCCCCCCCGTAAGGCTATGTTGCTTTCCCTCGACCTTCAAAAGGCTTTTGATAGTATATCATGGAAATACCTGTTTCAGGTTCTTACTAGGATGGATTTTGGGGCCCACTTTATTAACCTGCTGTTGGCATTGTATGACTCTCCTAAAGCAAGGATATCGTTAGGGGGATTTCTTTCCACTGCCATTCCAATCAAAAGAGGGACCAGACAGGGCTGTCCGCCCTCTCCACTATTGTTTGCCCTAGCTATTGAACCTCTGGCTTTTGCTATGCGTATGGATCCTAATATTCAAGGGATAATCTGCGGCCAGGTAGAACATAAATGTGCCCTCTTCGCTGATGATATATTGATGTTTATCACCTCTCCAACCACCACCCTGCCCAATTTAATGAAACTATTGGATGATTTTTCTTTGTGCTCTGGCCTGAAGGTGAATAAATCTAAGTCCCAGGCCATCAATATAAATATCCCTTTGGGAACGCTGGAGGGCGTGCGGAAGAGGTTTGACTTTAGTTGGCAAGAGGAGTCCATTCAGTATCTTGGCATACGGCTGACTCCTCTGTACCATAGTATTTATAAGGCTAATTATACAGGTTTGTTTAAAAAACTCCATGCAGATCTTCGTAGGTGGTCTCATGCCCCTCCTTCGTGGCTGGGACGGATAGCAGCTATCAAAATGAACTTACTCCCAGACTACTTTACTTGTTTTGCACGCTCCCTCTTCAGGTCCCCGCAAAAGAGTTGGAATTTTTACAGGCTAAAATAATGCATTTTATCTGGGCTGGGAAGAAGGCCAGAATACGAAGGAACACTCTTTTCGCACCAAAGCGAAAGGAGGGTCTGGGGGTCCCAAATCTGAAGTATTATTATGTAGCGGCACAGATGGCACAGACCTCGTTGAGCACTTTACATGGAGTTCGTCCCCAATGGGTGGAAATAGAGAATCAGGACAAATTCTCGGGTTCCATAGAATCCCTTATGTGGAGTAAAAAAAGTGGGCGAGGGACTGTCTTAGGTCCGGCATTGTCCCACTCCATTCAGGTTTGGGATAAATTCAAACATTATCAGCAACTGACCTCACCTCATAAACCTCTAACCCCACTATGGAATAATCCGGAATTCCCACCAGGCTTAAGTTCATCTAACTTCCATTGGTGGATCTCCAAAGGTTTCAGGAGGGTGAAGGATTTGATTGATGTTAGGGCAGTGTTTTCCTGGGAACATTTAGTCAGTAGTTTTGAAATTCTTCACACGGAACATTTTCGCTATAGACAACTGTCCTCGTATATTAACACGGTAATTAAAGCTGCCCCGAGACCCATGCGCTCCTCTGTATTCGAAAGCACGTGCCTCTCTTTAGCTTCAACCAAAGGGCAAATTTCAGTGATGTACTCGGCCTTAGTAGCCCCTACTGATAAATTGCAATACATGTGGGACTGGGAATCTGAATTGGGTATTACATGGGATTTGGAAGAATGGTGGGATAGGATGGATTCCCTCTCCAAGATCTCCCTGAATTCTGCAATAATAGAAGCCAATTATAAGGTAGCTCTTAGGTGGTATCTCACTCCAGACAGATTAGCGAAAATGTTCACTTCAACTTCTCCTTTCTGTTTTCGGGGCTGTGATTCTAGAGGTTCAATGCTACATATTTGGTGGTCATGTCCTATAGCCAGGAGGTATTGGGACGAGGTGTTTGATCTGAGATCTAACATTCTCCATCAAACGATTGGTAGCACTGTTGAAGCAGCTCTGTTTGGCAGGCTTGACATGTCCCTCCCTGGTCCCTCAAAAAAGTTGATTGGATTGATTTTACTGGCGGGCAGAATCTCTCTGGCCAAAGCATGGAAGTCTCCTTCGATATCCTTGGACCCTATACACACTAAATTGAACTGGATTGTGGTCAATGACAGATTGACTCACACTCTAAAGAACTCGTTGGATAAATTTGAAGATATATGGGAACCTTGGATTGTATTTAACAATTCGTAATATATAGTTTCGGCCATCCTTGTGGGATATAACGCGCTAATGTTACTGGTCTGATCAACTTCCTCTTCCCTCTCCTCCTCTCCCAGTAATTTATTTGTTCTATGTTTGTTCTTGTCTTGTTTCATAACGGGGACGCAGGCTTGGTTTACGCTACTGTCCAAAATTTTGCTGTGTATGGTTTTACCTTTACCAACAAATTCAGATGGTATATTTTGTTCCCTAATTCTTTGATCTCAAGAAGTTTTCCTTATTAGATATACCAGGGCTATAGCAATTCTGTGGCCCAGACATTATCCGATTCGATAATCAATGTTAATATATGTACACTCATGCTTTGCCGTCCCTCGCTTAGATAATTCTGTTTATATCTTGTATTTTATGTTGACTTAACTGTAAATGTACCTGTAAAATTCAATAAAAATATTGAAAGATAAATTTAGCTTTGGAGAATATAGGTACATGAGTAAATTAGGATGACAGTGTTTGGCGCCTACCCTGTTTCCCCGATTATAAGGCACTGTCTTATATTTTTTGAAATGCCAAAATATGCCCTAGGTCTTATTTTCAGGGGATGTCTTATTTTTCCATGAAGAAGAC
>NC_092862.1:67066308-67287956 GCF_032062135.1 Pyxicephalus adspersus | reverse complement strand
GGGTGAGTGTCTTATTTTAATTATTTTTTCAAAAATCGGGGGTGGCTTATTTAATGGGGATGTCTTAAAATCGGGGAAACACGGTATTTGCAGTTTCATTACACAGGTTTAAGATGGTTAGACAGTTCTTTTTTCACACTCCTGGGTAACACTCAAGAGTTAAAAACCAACATTCTTCACTGGGCCTAAAGTTCTAGCATTCTGGTGTTCACTGGACCCTTTGTGTTCAGTTTACACTACTAGTAAACCAATGAAAGGACGTTGGGACTATGTTAAAAGCAACATGCACAAAATAGGTCTCTTATTCACACACCTACAGGTTTTCTTTCACTTCTATTACCCAGTGAACATCAGAGTAACCTCTTCGTAACCTATCTCTCTCTTTCCAGTGGCCAGGTCATACCTTTTGATGTAGCTCTGATGCTCATCTTCAGCCTGGAGATATTTAGGTTTTATGGTGTGCCCACATACATTGTCTGTGACGGCATGGTTTAATTCATCTCCTGCTTTTGAAAGGTGTTCTATACATTCCTGGATATGATTCTACAGTACCCTGAAGTATACCATCCCCAAACTAACAGAAAAACTGGGGGTCAACTAGTCTTTAGAACAATAACTTTTTAGCTCTAGAGTCTGTCAATCAAGATAACTAGGATGCTTTCCTGCCTTGGGCAGGATTTGGTTACAATAATGAACAAAATTCCAGTACCACAGTATCCCCATCTGTCATTTTTTAAAGAAAACAGACATATATTCCTTTTCCTGTACATTGATAGGTCTGCACTATGCAAAAAGACTTAAATTTGATCTCAAACATTAGACCTTCTTTAGACATAAGAAATTTGTAGACAGGCATTATTGCAATATTTCACAACTCCATGGTACTTATCATCAAAGCAACACAATACTTCTATACTGATGAGCTCTCTTCTGTTTAAGTTGTACTTCTGCATAGCCTGTCCTCCAGTGATCCTTTCTGTTCAGGGGACTCTTAGTTCTTCTGTTCTCGTGAATACTACTTCTGCAGTTACTGATCTTTGCTTCTTCCTGACTAAACTTCCTTGCTGCCTATCCTGACATTACAGCTGTCCCTGGTTCAGTCATTCTCTGTCATCTTCATACTTCTCACTATGGATATCTAAATTGGTATTTCCGAAGGCCACATAACTATACATCCACCAGTAAAGTATATTAATCTTTTGGTGTGCGTCATAGTCCTTACAGGTCCTAAAAGACCTAAAAGTGCCTATTATTATTACCTAGTTTTTATACAGCACCGACATATTACATAGCGCTTCACAAAGTCCATGGTCATGTCACTAGCTGTCACTCAAAGGGCTCACAATCTAAAGTCCCACCATAGTCATATATCATTACCACTGTCTAAGGTCAATTCTTTTGGGGGGAATGCAATTATTCTAACCGCATGTTTTTGGAATGTGGGAGGAAACTAAAGTATTTGGGAGAAACTCACAGAAACATGGGGAGAACATGCAAACGCAATGAGGATATCGCCTTGGCTGAGATTCGAAACTGTGACCTAGAGCTGCAAAGGCCACAGTGCTAGCCACTGGGCTACTGTGTATTTAGGCTTATGCTTTGACCCTTTTAAAGGCTTATACTTCCTTTGTGCTATAGTACTGAGGATATGATACCTAGGCTGATTTTTTGTAGTACATCCAGATCTTTGTTCTTGACAGTTTGTATTTAAAGAAAAGGTCATGGATTTCAATATAAACCTTTATCATGACAACAGTCTGACAAAATGCCCTGGGTTAAACCACAAACAAAGCAAAAATCCTACTTATTTGGAAAAAGTGAATCTGTTATAAAATAGCTGGCAAGCAATGTAAAGCAGTTAAATTAATTAAATGCAAGCACCTCGACTTTCCTCTTGAATACAAGAGGACCTTGCTGTTTATTGCCAATACCAAATTAGGAAAGAAAACCAAAGGCTATTTTTGTTTGAAGCTTCTTAAGTTATATAAACTAGTATAGTAAGCTATTACTAGAACATAAAATCTGGATTTTAATGTATTACTTATTTCCGCATGCCTGTGTAACAAACATCTCCAGGGAAAAAGCCATGTTGAAGATGCTAACTCACTGATCACTTTGGACTTTTATTATTTTATGTCAAAGGTTCTTGTAAGACAACAACTAATACACTATTTCTATATTTTCCTGTAACAGTATCAGAATAAATCAGAAACCTTTACCTTTTGCCACTGCGCTGACATCTTCATAGAAGCCTGCTATCAAGGCAACATGTCCTGGTCTGGACTCTGTAGGAACTCGAGTGTGAGACACACCCCAGCTACCCCTTGTCTGGATTATTTCTCTAAAAACATAAAAGAAAGCATTTTGAAGCAATGTAACATGCGGGAGAAATATATATAATTGTAATAATAATATATTGTAATAATAAATATAATATTGTTATATTGTAAAAAACAAGGCAGATAAGCATATAGTAATTACCATCTCAAAGATCTCCGCCCCAGAGTCCACTTTATATCAAGCCACAGATATGGACAAAAAAGTATACAGGTGAATTTCTTCAAACCCACACCTGACAATTCACAATTTGAAATTATGACAAAATCATGCAGGCAGCCTTAGTAGCATGATGCAATTGTTAACATTAGATTGATACATGTGTAAAAACTGAAAGAGAAGAAAAACCAAGTTTGCTTACATTAGGTTTCCTTTCACAGACAACATTTGATAAATTATAGGGTTAGAGGGCAGAAATGGGCTAAATGAACATTTACTGTCTTTACCGCAGTGTAAATTTTTTAAAAAATAACATAAATTATTTAAACAAATTATGGGTCTGGCCATAGATAAAAGACATATTCCATTCATCTGATATATTATATTATTCATAGGGGTTATTGTTTAGCATTACAATGTAATCTTACCTAAGATAGGGAGCCCGAGATAAACCATTTTCATCCAACTCATAAAAGGTGTCAGCTCTCAAGCCATCAGCCACAAAAAGCACTAGACGTTTTGCTGGAGATGGAAGTAAAGTGTGTTGTGGCGTCATTCCATGGACCAGCGGAGATGTAAAGTAGATGTCAAAAATTGAGCCAAAAAATACTAGATGGACCAGCAAACCAATGAGAAAAAAAAGGAGCATCCTCTAAAAAAATACACATTGACAATTCCTAGGAGTAAAGAACAACATGTAAATCTCTAACAAATAGAAATAGAGACCCTGTCTGCTGTATAAACAAATTAGAATACATGTCCACTGCAAAAACAGAGGTTGTCTGTGGAGTTCTCTGGTAGACCAGCTCCTCTACCTATCCTTCATTCTAACATTGTAGTTTCTTTCAGTCATATAACACATTTGGGAATGTCAGGTACTGTGCATTGTAGTCGGGTGTCCCCTAACCCATAAGCCACGAGTGAAAGAATGGAACCAGTGCACAGAAGGAGACATAGGAATCCAAATCTGCGGAAAGTGTTTATTTTTCAAAGAGACTGACATAGGCTGGAATAGAGGGGAGCTAGGATATATTAGCCAGAAAAGGTGAGTATAAAAGCTCTCTATTGTATAGAAATTACATTATGATTCTTTTTAAAGCCCTTAAAAGGTTTTTTTTAAACAATTTTATATATAAAAACAAAAGCAAAGTCAACTTTCTCTGTTCTTTTTCTTTATCTTTTCATACTTTTCATATCCTGTAACAGTTTATAATAGGAAGTGTGATAATTTATCAAGAAGAATAGCTGACAAAAGAAACTAGTTGAAATAGCATTCTTTGGATGTTTGGCCGAGCTTCCAATACAGCTTATCATGAACACCATCAGATAACCTCCAAATACAGCAGCAGAACATTTAGGACTAAGAACAGAATGGACAAGACAGATGTAAGCAGCGTGATGTAGTTTAGTTGCCTAAAACCTTCATACAGTAAGGTTTATTACGGATAAGGCCATCACAGTACTGGCACCTAGTGGCAATTTTAGTATCATAAAAGGGTTACATTTTTTTTTATGTGATCATCAACTATTACAAACAGATCGCAAATCACAAAAAACTCATGATGAAAAAATGCATTAGCAAAAAAAAAAAAAAAAAAAAGGTTTAGTGACTATTTAGGAGGTCTAAGGCTGGGTACACATGCTTTCCTACGACAAAGACTGAAATATGCATGAAAGAGCGCTGTACATACAACACTGTTCTGCTCTATAGAGAGAATGACCGAGCAGCACCCCGCTGTGCTCTCTCCCCTTGACTTTCATTTTGATCATTTGCCGTTCGTGGATACGCCAGGAGGGACGACAGAATGACAGATCACAAGCACTGTACACACACCAGATTTTCGTCTGATCCTATTTAATGTACAGCGCTGCGTAACATGTTGGCGCTATATAAATCCTGTTTATTAATAATAATAATAATAATAATACAGTACGAGCCTGAAGCAATTATCAGACAAGAATCATCTGATGTGTGCAATTAAGAGCTAAGGTGGATTGGAACAAGCTCGAGTTTACTATAGACAAAATATTATAGATTTGCTTTGAATGTTACCTGTCCACATGTATGAATCTACTGATTATTTGACCTCTTGATTTTTACTCATGGTGCTTTTGTATTTTGTGTCTTAGGCTTCTTTTGAATTGCCTAGAGGCCCTAGTAAAGCATTACCTTAAAATACATTTTCTCCACACATAAAAATAGAGAAATCCTTCAGAGGCTGAAAATCAATTGGGCACTTTATGATTTGCTTGTCAAAAGAAAAAAATTAAGAACAAGAAAGAAGTTCTGGGGAGAACTGATAGACACAGTAATAAAAGAACAGTCAATACAAATCACTCTTTTTAATTAAAAAAATACTTTTAAAACTGAAAATGACATTTTATTCCAGAAGAGGTGATAAAATGTGTTGGAAGGAGATCTCCATGCTCCCCACAGAAACCAATCACATGTATCTTTTCAAGGCTGATCTTAAACAGTGCGCATTGTATAAAGCAAACAGCTCTTTTTACACATTTACAAGCAATGCCTACATTTAAATTAGAATATAAAAAGGACTCAAGGTACCACATATTGGAGCTCCCCATTCCAAAATGTAAAATATCAAACAGATACATAACAGATTGGACTTTAAAGGTGCTTGAAAAGACGTATATATGTAACAGTTTTAAAAAACTAATACTATATTTACATCTTAAAACGTACATGAATAATAAGATAAAAGTATGTTGAGACATTATAGACTCAACCTAAGATTCAGTGTAGGACAATTAAAGAGGTAGGTTTAACATATGGCCAAGAATTTGCAATTACTTACTTCACTAAGAAAAAAATGTTTTATTTGTCAATGTCATTGGACACTTTTCCTTAATATCTGTCTGTTGAAGCTAATGTCACTGGGAAAGTGACAGCTTAAGGATCGCTCCAGATGTGCACCCAGCTTTCTCCTTAAAATGTCTAGAATCAATAATAATACAATAATGTAGTAAAGCTTAGCTAAACGTATGCTTAAGTCTTCCTTATTTTAGCAGTCTGTGATCTGTTTCCCCAGTAATTACATGAAGTCTGAAAAAAAAATAATATTATTTAATAATATATAGATATATACATAACAGGCCTGAATTATTAAACCTCTCTATGACTGGAGAAGATAGACTATCATGGGAGACAATGGTGCATTACAAAGGTGTAATGGATTTCCTAACAAGCATTTGCTATTATTTGGCAAATGTTTCCAATCCTGGACCAGATCCCATCCAAGTTTGCTTGATTACCCATGTTCCCCCATGACAGTCTATACTTTTAGCTTTAATAAATCAAGCCCATTATGTATACTGACATTCATGTTAAAATTGGCATTTATGTGAACATACTACATACTACATTATGCACATACTACATACCTTACAATGCAAAACTGTTTTTTTCCCATGTTCCATAGTATGGATAACATATCCAACGTAACCTTTACAAGGTATTTATGATGGGCATGTTGCCATAAGTGCTATAGCTGCACGATAAACATACTAACTAAATATATTTATCTATACATACATGTATTTATCCATAAAAATATCATAAATGGAACAAACAACTGTATTGACTTAATGGGCCTGAGTTATTAAAGCTCTCCAAGACTGGAGAGGATACATTTTCATCAGTGAATGTGGATGATCCAAAAATCTTGGAATGGATCAAGTCCAGGATTAAAAACATTTGCTAACAAATTAAAAATGTATTTAAGTAATCCATTCCAGGTTTGCTGTATCACCCAGGTTCACTGATGAAAGTGGATCCTCTCCAGCCTTAGAGAGCTTTAATAAATCAGACCCACTGCCACATCTATGGTGGATTTTTTATTTTATTTTACTTATTATTTATAAGTACTACAAACTGAACGCTAGGTGTCACTATAACACAGTATTAGGCATTCTCTCTTGTTCCATCTACTATTTACTATCCTTAGCTTTTCTCTAGTTGTCCCAAAGTATTACTAACTCTACACAAGCCTGGGCATTTTTTAGCGGTAAATGTAACATTTACCAAATATTCACTACAGGTGTATCTTCAGGTGCAGGAGTTTTAAATTACAGTAACTGATTCATTTGCAGCATATAGTTAGTGGGAAAAAAGTGTTTATAACTGTATAGTAATTATTGGCAATCTTGGATCATGTTTGATTTGGTTTATATCTTAATGCTGTGATTTGTATTTCAGTACATGCAGTAAATGAAGTAAATGTAGCACGTGGGCTGCATTTGATCTTTGCAAGCAATAGAGGAACTTTTAAATAAATGGAAACATCCTTTCCCATAACATCGGGTATATACAAAAAATGGTCACTTTATACATATAAATAGAAAATAATAAAGCTCCTCTACACCTGCTGTTAAGTCTGGGGAAAGACATGTAATAGATAAAGGTTTAGTCAGTCACATCATTATAAATAAATAGGAAAAGGAGAATTGACTACTGAAGGTATCTAGTCATTGCAGATACACAACCAATATCTACAAAACTTGCTGCTATCACTTAGGGAAACAAACTCTTTTAGAAGAGCTAGGGAGTAGATAAATAATGCAGAGGTCCCAAAGTGCCAGGTGATTAACACTTGGGTTGAGGGGGAAAATAATTCCTACCATGTTTATATGCGCTGTTATGCACTTTTACAAGCGTTTTAAAGCTTAACTTTAAAAATCTAAAAAAACTTTTATAAACGCCTATGACGCGTTTTACCGCAAATAGCCGCGATTTTTTATAAGCGTTTATAAAAGGCACAACACCACAATGAAAGTTTACTTTTAACCCTTTCAGGGAATGGGTACAGGGGTACATAAAACCCTTTACTCATTCCCTGAAAGGGTTAAAATAGGTGTAAAAAAATTGGATGAGCCCTTAATGTTAAATTATTTTATTTAATGTGTGTGTGTTTGTGTAAAAAAAATGTAAAACCCCAGCCAATCACAGAGCACTAGGGGAGAATGGAGAGCCTTGTCCTCATTTAACCCCTAGTGCCCTGCGATCCCTCACTGTCAGGAGGAGTCCCAGGGCTGTGCTCATTGCAGCCCTGGGAATCAACCTGTCATTGGGATAACCTGTAAAAAAAAAAAAGTTTAGTTTACACAAACACACACACTTTTAATAAAATAATTTAACATTAAAGCCTTGTCTATTTTTTACATATATTTTAACCCTTTCAGGGAATGAGTAAGGGGTTTTTTGTACCCCTGTACTCATTCCCCAGGGTGGGGTGGTGGAGATCTGGGAGTCTCCTTATTAAAGGGGGATTCCAGAGTCCAAAATCCTGCTAAAAACGTTTATAAAAGCCCCCACTGTTTTCAATAGAAGCTTTCATAAAAGCTTAAAAACGCTTGAAAAGGCCTCAATTGAGTTCAATAGAAGCGGTTTCAAGTGTTTTCATGTGTTTTCCCGCGTTTATACATCGTTTTAATTTTTTAAACGTTTCAGATAACGCTCAAAAACGTGCCTGAAGGAAACGTCCTGGTGTAGATTAGATCCATTGGAATGCATGGGGACTTCAAACATGGGCTTTAAAAGCCTCAGGTTAAACACTGGGGAAACAGTCCCTGTAGACTAAGCCTTAGCGCTGTAAAAGATTTCTGTGCAGTCTATGACCCCAGAAGGTTTCACTTACCAGTCTGTCACATGGAAGAACTAGTAGTAGAAAAGCTCCCCATTGGGCATGGAGAGACAGCAATGAAAGCCAGACAGTGGTCACAGCTTTTCTCCTTTATCTGTTAACAGAACTGTAAGTTACACTGTACAAGTAAAATAAATCCTACTTGTAAAGGATGATATGGTATATATCATAAATATCATCCAAGTTTATCATCTAGCTCTATTATTTTTTTTGTAGACTTAAAGCAGACCTATCACATCACATTTTTATATAAAAGGTTGGCTAACTCCTTTACATAATGTAAAAATTAGGATTTATATAATTTTTTTAACATTTTTTAGTAAAGTCCATTCCCCTTTCTGTAGAGGAAAAGACTGAGGAGCGCAGTGAGATTAACACTTTATTTTCGAAGTTTTCAGGAAGATGCCTGGGCAGAGCCAGATCGTGTGACTTGAGAAGTAGAAGAAGATCCTACGTCCACACCAGAAAGAATAGATACAACAGGACGGCATGGAACCTGCTGGACTTAGTTTGCAGAGGGACCACAGGCTTTTTAAGAGTAAAGGTAAGTGTTTAAATAACCTTCCAGGGTTTATTTAAACTAAGAAGAAGGATTTCTTCTTTAATATATACAGTATACCATTCTAGCTATGCAGTGTCTATAGGCAAACATGGACATCAAACTATTGTCTTCAAAATCAAAGATTTAGGCAGAAAATAATGATAGTAATAATAAACATCCTCATTAAAAAAGGTTAATTATTATGAGCGCATGTACATGGATGTCTTAGGTTTATCACAGGAGATACACCTTAATAAAACAGCACTGAAATAAACCTTATCAGGCACTCTTTTATAACTTTATACCCGCCCAAGTGCTGCCTTGGCATACATTAGAATATCAATTCAGGTGAATGGAGGATCACCTGTGAAAGCTGAGAGATATATACCCAGCATCAGTTCCTATGTGAGTGGCAGCCATAGATTTAGGGATAAAGAGTTGGTTTAGGGAAGGTTCAGACACACGGTGGGACCAAGCATTCTCATGCAGATACCAGCAGCTGCCACCATACCAGCGCTCACCCACCTGTATGGCAGAATCGGTGTTAGCAGATTTACCAATGATCACCAAAGAGAAGCACTGCACCATTCATTTTCTATGGGACTTCTACCCCCTATTTATTTTATATTGGGCTGCAGCTAGTAGACACAACATGCAGCATATACCCCAGGGCAACATTTCACTGACATGAGGAAGCCATACCCACACCTCATCCATAGAGTCACTTTATTGTCAGTGATTAAGTCAATTATTGTAAGGTATACATTGACAAAAAGGGTTTACTAATAATAAGCTAACACTAAAAGTAAAAAAATATAAAAGTAAACTCAAAATAATCAAACATTAGAGAAGTAGCACACATGATTTAGATCAGTGTAGGCTTCCTTACTTACAGTAGAACATGAATGCAGCCTGGTTTGTCACAATATAACCAATACATAATCGTATGAACCCTGCCATATCATATTCTGTCCTCCCATTAACATGTATCCTAGCACCTGCACCCGTACACAAAACATCTACATACCCTCATTCACACACATGTATGGAGCTTTTCATCCTCCTGCTGTCATTCACTCCAACTTCCTGGTCCCTATGTGATGATGCTCCCAGAAGCAGAGCATGATGGGATGTGTAGTCTTTAGGCTGCTTTAGGTGTAACCCTATGAATCTGCTGTCAAAGGCAGCCTACATTATATTATTATTAATAATATTAATAATAATAAACAGGATTTATAAAGGGCCAACATTTGTGCAGCGCTGTACATTAAATAGATAATACAATGTATTTGTAAAAAAAGTATTAATTTATAAAATAAAAATGTATTATAATGGAAACATTCAGCAAAATGTATCATTACCTAATTGATCATCATTTAAGACACTGTGTGTTTTATATGGGTATCTACTGTTAAAGCATTTCTATAAACACGCCAAATAAATATAGGAGGTTCTAGGACATTTTATAAAATGGGTTAAAGTGTATGTAAAGGTAAATTTCCTTCTCTTGGTAACCAATGTTACTGAAACAAAAAACAAAGGGAGATTAAACATATTAGATGTCACTGGTATAAAAGGAAAAAATGTAAGATTTTATCATTAGTCTACATTTGCACACATCAAGAATGGCCGATATCAAAAATAAAATTTAGTTTAGAAAATTGTAACATAATGATGTGATAGAAAACTCCCATTCTAAATGTTCCCCTCTCATTTGCATAATAATTAAACAAAAAAAACTATATGAAAAAAATATAATAAAATGCCAATTACTGCATGAGGACCTTTACAAGTGAGCTGCTCCTTAAAGTGTAAATATAGCTACATTTTAATTTTCCTTTAGTTTTTCAGAGAAGAGAAGAATTGTGACCCAGTGATGTTATCTCTGTCTGCTTGGGCGATTTCTTTTTACTTCCTGTCCCAGAGACATAAAAGCAAGAATAGATCTCTTGAATGCAAGGGGATATCCCCTCCTGACGTTGTCATAAATTGTGTACTAATTTTAATAGATTAGACAAAATAATTGATTAGGAGTTATGCTGCGTACACACTTCCAATTTTTATCGTTGGAAATGAACGACGAACGACCGATTGGCTAAAAATTGTTCGTAAAAAAAGTAACCAACGACGCCGACGAACGAGGATAGTCCTTGGAAATGAACGACCGGACCGGCGGATCGGATTGGACGACGATGGTTGACCATCTATCGTGTGTAGGGTCGTTCAGTGATCGTGCATGGTCTGAGCATATATATATATATATATATATATATATAGAGAGAGAGAGAGAGAGAGAGAGAGAAATATATATATATTTATATATTTATTTGTTCCAGGTGCATGTCACTTCCTGTATCGTTCAAACGATCGCATCTATCGTGTGTACAATATCTGCGAACGATCGTGTCGTTATCTGTATGTACAGGATCGGTGCCATACGATCGTTCGCAGATATCGTGCAGGATCGTTTGTCGCTTTTTTACCAACGATAATAATTGGAAGTGTGTACGTAGCTTTAAAATCTATAGAAAACTATGGTATTCTTGATCACAAATGCCACTTGTTTGCTCAATCAAATACAGTTTCATTGTCCTCCTCCTCCCATCCTTCCCAGACAAGGCTTTATATATTAGCAGAGAAAGCTCCTTAACAAATAGTAGCTAATAAGAGCACTTTCTGCCACATACAAGAGCAACACATCTTTGCTGCCATGACCAGTCCCCATTGTAAACAGCATGGAGCACTTCTATTTGTCTGCCTTTTGTTAGGAGGTCGAAAATACTAAATTATAATAATCTGTCAGAGTGGGACAGTGCTTAATCAAGCCAGCTGATGGGTGCAAGGCAGCTATGCCGGGTATATCCCCAATATAACTGCAAATTAGTGGCTTGTTCCAGCGCTCCAGGGCCGGTATTTGTTGCTATTTGGCCCTTGGGCCAAAAATATTACTACAACATATTTTTTTTTCATTAATAAAGTGAACAAGCTTTAGGAGAACATTTATAAGAACAATGACTCGTATCTGGTAATCCAGCATATGGCCAACAATAGACGTCTTTCAGTGGAAAAGGTGTCTCCGTTAAAAGAATAATCCTCATTTTCTGTTCCTGTGACCATAGTCACAAGAGGGACAGTGATAAAAACAGAGCTTCACATCTTCCCCGATTCATCCTAAATTAGAGAAAGATTTGATTTTACATCAGTACAATTTAAATGTATCTGTAACATTTCTTTTTTACATACAAGTTCTCCTTGTTCCTTCCAATGCTTGCAGTTTTTTTTTTTTTTTTTTTTTTTTATTGTGTACAATGATGTTGACAACTCTTTTTTAACCACCTAAGCGTTACACTGAGGTCTAGATTTCTGTACCAAAAGTGATCCACTGTTTTTCATGGTATATACTTTGTAATTATTTGAATTATTTTGTATTGGATTGGATACAGGAGTTTGTATTGAATCCAATACAAAATGTTTGAATGAGTTTCAGTTTGAATTTCCCGCACACGCACCGACGTCAGCACGCACGCAGGGAGAAGCCGTCCGGTTTTTTTTTTCTCCGCCGGACGGCTTCTCCCTGCAGAGATCATCCGGCGCTGGAACGAGCAGGACGTCGGACGATCAGCGGGACCAGGTAAGAAGCCGGCCGCTGGCCCGGCGGAACACAAGATGCCGGCCGGCTTCTTACCGGTCCCGCTGGCACCAGACGAAGGCACCCAACGCTGGAGAGATCGGCGGACGATGACCGATGGAGGACGACGCTGGATGAGCACAGGGGGACCAGGTAAGTGAAAAATCTCGGGCTTAACCATCCTTGCAATTTTTTTTTGCCCGAGCGAAGGTCGGGCTTAACTGCAAGGAGGTTAAAGTTGCTATGACATCATTAAGGGAAGAATGAGGAGTGAAAACCAATCTTTTCCCAAGGTAATATAAGCATTGCTTTAATGTCACACACAATGCCTGTATGGAGAAGACAGGTAACAGTAAGAAGGAAAGTTTTCAGAGGTGACAAGCTGTGTGGCTGTGCGGTACTCGATGGGTTAACTATGTTACAATGATTTTCCTGCTATTGGCTAATTGCAATTATAATTTCGCTGCTCACTTGATTGAGATGATCTTGTATTAAGTTTTTAAAATATCACTATAGTTATAGTTCTCCTTTGCTAGCATTTGACTATGCAACAATCACAACTTGTGGGTCTTCAACTTCAATACATTCATTATACAACCTGCAACCTTCTATAAGCACAAGACCATAGGATGAATACCCTTATTCACCCTAAACTCTCATCAACTGGTACTCTACAGTTTTGTTAGTTTAAATGAATCCTACTGGTGTATCAACACTACTTTAAGAACTACTGTCCTGAATATATCACCCAGAACAGATCAATATACCATCTATCACAAACTGTATTAAGTCACATCCCCCTGAAGAAGCCTAATCTGGGCGAAACGCGTCGGGGACTTTGTATACAGAAAATACGGTCTTATTATATTATTACCTTTTCTCATTTTTCTTTGCTGTCTACTGTTCATGCTAGCAACAATTTGTCTACTAAAACACCCCATTTCTGTGACTCAGAACAGAAATAGGTGTGACTAACAGAACATGTTATGTTAACGTGCAATAATATTCTTACTTCTGTGTTTTCTGTACAAAATAACCAGGCAAGACAATGTACTACATGTTCTAGGTTTGTGAACTAAGTATTCTTATGACCTTGTTATATATGAAGTAAATATATAATAATACATTCATAGCTTGACTTAAAAACTCTTGAGCCTCAAAACCTCTTTCTTTGCTTTCCCCTTGCACCCCATGGTTTTCTTTTTTTGTAATTTGATATACTAAAGAGGGAGGCCCAACTGCATAGACCCATTATCTTGGGGAGAACAGGGAACATCCCCATCCCTCCCTCATTCCCCCCTTTCTCCCCCTCCCTCCCGGTATTACCAGATATCTACATTTGAGTCACTATAGTTCTACCTAACATACATATTTGGAAGCTATAATAGTACAGTCATGTTATGGTAAATCTATCAGTCATGTTTTCCATACAACAGATCAGCCATCAAACCAGCTATGTATAGAAATGATGACAGAAGTACTGCAGCTTTATGTATCAGTGAAGAAAGAAACCTGTGCAAGACCTGAAAAAGGGTCAGAAGACTCAAAACAATCATCCTCCAGTAAAAATGAACCAACAAATCCTAATAAAAGTGGATCTAGGTATCAGAATTACTTATCGTGTGAACAAACTAGAAAAACCAGGAGCTCAAACACACCCAGAGCCCCACCTGCCAGTAACGTGTGTTGCACAGACCTGTCAGAGCTCTAAACTCACACATACTATGGTCATAAGTGAGCAATTAGCAAAGTGACAACACAACAGAAAATAAATAGCAGAGTAATCTAGATTTAAGAGAAAAGCCCCATGCAAACACCAGAGGATTGTCGCAGAAAATGCCTATTTGTGATCATTTCCAGTAACAGTTGAACAAGAGCTGTACACACAGCACCTATGTAGGGGGGAGGACGAGTTAGCACCACCCTGCTGCTCTTTTCTTAATAGGATTGCACAGTGATCATATCCGATCTGATTGTTCATCAATATGCAGTGACAGATTGATGAACAATATTTGGGGCATGGTGGGATATGTGTGCACACAGCAACCACCCTTGGACAGCCTGATTGATAAGTAAAATGATGAAAATGAACCCCCAAAAATAATTAAAACATATTTGCAGTGAAAATCAACATAAGGAATATAGGGAATAAAAATGCCCTATTTTCAAAAATTGTCAGGATAACCAGTTTTTTTACAAAATATAGAATTATTCCCAGAATAAAATTTTTATCCACAAATACTAGTTGATAAAAAAAATGAATTGCTCAAACTGGAAAGAATATAATACCAAGGAAAACAGGATCAAGTAAATTCCTATTTTTATACAAGGTCCCATAAAGATTGATGGTTAAAAATGCCTTGTTACCAGTCAGCAATGTCAGCACATGCCAATTATAAAAGGCCTTTATTGTGAACAATATTGGCATGTAAGATTGTATCTTGTGTGTTATTAATTTGTTTAATTTCACATGCTTTTTTCATCACAGATTATGCTGCACAATATATAATTTTCTCATATATTGATTTTGGACAAACATGGCTTTTTCTTGGTATCATGGTAAAAAAATCCTTTTTCAGACTTTCCCTCTTCCTTGGTTATCTTGCAAATACCACACTTCCTGGACATCTACTTGGGGCATGAAGATTAGTAACCTTAAGGAGACATTATATATGTTATTGTTTTTTTGTTGCTTCCAGTACATCTCACAGGAAGTGACAAGGACCCTACATTTCTGAGAAAATAATCTTTCAAGGAAAAGAGTCTAAAGTTATTCAGTCTGTCTGATAAATAATAAGACTGATATAATATTTCACTTTTATTTTTTTAAATGACAGTTCTACTGCTTGTCCCCTTCAGTATATTTTCCATTCACAATTAAGGCTACGTACACATGTGCAAAAATTGTTGTTAGTAAACGAACGAGTAATGACCGATCAACGATTATTCACGATTATTTTGAACGATCGTATTGTGCACAATTCTGTACATGCTAAAACGATACGATTGTTCAAATATAATCCACTAATAATGTACACACACTAAATACGATTGTTTGAACGATGCAGGAACTGACATGTACAGGAGAAAGTGTATCGCAGAACAATCCACAATCACTGAACGACCGTACACACAATAGATAGCGAACAATCGTTGCCCAATCCGATTCCCCGGGACGGTTGTTCACTTCCAGCGACATTCCTAGTTCATCGGAGTCGTTGGCCAGTCGTTGTTCACTTTCTTTGCTAACAATTATCAGACGATTGGACGTTAGTCATTTGTTTCCAACGATTATTGCACATGTGTACGTAGTCCAAGTGCTGATGCAGTCTTGTTTTACTTCGATCGAAGGTGTGGTGCAGATCACTTTCTGTCAGCTATTTCAAGATACTTAAAGTGGAAGTAAACTCATAAGTGTTTAAAACAAAAAAAATAAAATAAAATACATTTACCTTTAATCCTGCAGAGCAGTCGATCGGTCCGGAGGTTTCTTCCATCGGGCCGGGCCAATTTTTTTGTGTCCAGGACATAAACCCGCCCACTTCTGAGCCTGGGATCTGTATGGGGATGTGGTCCGCAGCTCTGGCCTCTGCATCTCCCCAGTGGGGTCCTTCTCCTGACCCTGCTCGGGGGTGCACCGACCAGAACCGCAGACCACCGGTTGGTGAACACTGATTTAATAGACAAACCTTGCATGTTGTTCTTTTCTCCAAACCTTGCATGATTCTTTGCGGCACCCTTTCTCAACCTTTTTACCCCAGAGGAATGTCTAAACCCTGCTGTACCTACAGAGAACCCCTGGAACACCAAAGCATTGGGTGTCAATTTGAAAAATGTCTCCACATCGTTGATCATTCGGAAGATTCCCCTTACAATAGTGGTCTGAATGCCACCCTGAAAAACAGCCAAAATGATCTCTAGTGTCATGCTGCTGGCTCTTCCAAATGGTCTTGGCCCAGAGTTCCATGAAACCCTGATTGAGAATGGCTGCTATATAGGAACCATTGGTGTGTTGTGGTGCAGTGACATGAAAGAAAAGGACACAAGTCTGTATTTTGTACATTGTGTGTTGGGAGATCATTCAGTAGTATATACTGCAGAGGTATGAAGGGGACCCCCAACCCTTACTCTAATTATTACCAATCATACTCATCTCCTTCTCCCAGTGAATAAACAAGCTAGTGACGTTATTCTACGTATTATAGAACAATACCCCAGTCTCCGTGGGTTTCCTTTCTTCTATTCTAGTTGTGACAACAGGTCCTGCTGCTTTTCTTTCCCATCTAGAGCCCCTAATGATTTCAGAATTTGTGTTTATAGCACATTTACATTTCTTCAATTCGGTGTGTTGCATGACGCATACATGTTACAAAGTGTGGTAATATTTTTTTATTCATATTTTAATGTTTTTTTGTAACACAGTACCCAAAAACACACAATGTGATGAATTATTGTACACCACAACACACGTGTAGGTCTGTTGGGTCGGTGCATTGTGGCAACACTTATACACCTAATGTGCCAGAATGGAGCCTCTAATGTTGTAACCAGATAAATGTTGTGTTTTCAGCATTGCCATTCTTTCCTAAGGTACCCTGCCAATAGATGTGTGTGCAACACAACACACTGCTGTAAATGTGCACAACCTGTGTGACCAAATGAATGGGCGGCCATTATGCAATGTGTGTAGAATGATATCCATTGTCATAGCTTCTCTAATAAATAATCTACAGGTTATTTCTAGGAATTATTACATTCTCCCATGACACCCAGTCAGTTCCCCATTATCTGAGGAGAAGCCTGGTAACTCCCAGTGACATCTCCATCTTGTCCTGCTGACAGGAAGCAGGCTGGTGTTCCTGTGCCCATACAGCCGTGTAGCAGGTGTCCTATATACAGGGATATTATTACATTCTAGTGTATTCCCGGTGTGGCTGTCCCCCTCCCTCCTGTGTAGTATATTGTCCTTGTGCGGGTTCTCGCCTCCTCCTATCTCCGCCTCATTACAAGATGGCGGCCCCTGCATCAGGCTCAGGCCCGGGCGGCTCTCCCGGTGTTACCGCCGGCTGTCCGGGGGACTCCGCGGGCCCCAGCACCAGTAGCAGCAGTGTGAACCCTTTCCTGAGCGATTCTGAATTAGAAGAGGAGGAGGAGGAGGATGAGGATAACGAAGAAGATGTCTCTCCATTAGAAGCCCGCCCGGGACCCCCGGTTGCCAGCCGCTATCCTGCAGATGACAGCGACCCTCCTTTCCTGCAGCTGGCCGGGACAAGGTTCAATAATGCCCCGTTGTCCGGTGAGCCTGGCCGGGTACCGCTGGATGTGGTGGCGGCTCAGCTATTGCGGGATCAGCTGCTGCTCACAGCCCTGGAGCTGCACACCGAGCTGCTGGAGACCGGCCGGGAGCTGCCAAGGCTGCGGGATTATTTCTCCAACCCCGGGAACTTCGAGAGACCGACGGCTACGGGAGCCCCACCCTCCACCGGCATCTCCAACCCCAGCACCGGGGGACAGCTGAGTGAGTGTGCCGGTGACAGGGGGCGGGGTGTGACTCCATATGTACTGCCTGCATGTTGTCATCCTGTCAGCTGTACTACCGGCCTGTCAGTGTGCTGGGGACATTGAGGGGGGCTGTCAGTGTGCTGGGGACATTGAGGGGGGCTGTCGTCACTGCTGCCTGTCCTGTCATTGCTGCCTGTCCTGGGTGTGGGAGACATTACCGGCCTGTCCTGTGTGTGGGGGGGACACTGCTGCCTGTTCTGCCATTGATGGCCTGTCGGTGTGGTAGGAGGCATTGCTGTCTTCCTGTCTATGCTGGTCTTTCAGCGGCAGTCATTTCCGGCCTGTTTGTTTGCATCTTCCTTCATTCCGGCCTTTTTGTGATTGATCCTATCATGTGTGTATATATATATATATATATATATATATATATATATATATATATATATATATATATATATTATCCTGTAACACAGAGCTGATACATTGGTGGCTGATCCAGCAATTTTCCTATTTGGTCATTAATAGGCAGTAATGGAGTACAAATCCTGTAGTAATTGTGCTGCATTGTCACATCATTTGCATGGCTTGTTTGTAGGCTTCTGTTGCATTCTCTGCTGCTGATAATATGATGTTAATTGAGCCGTACATTGCATGCTCGCAGTGTATTTAGTGTTATGAGTCTTCACATTCATAACAAGCTTATAAAAGGATGGAGATGCATTCAGAAATGACACAGTGTGGTAAAGAGAATGGGGACTCTGATGAAGAAAAAGGGACAAAACAACCAATCATATCCATTTACTGTAGTCAAATTAGCTAATGTAGAATTGTGATTGGTGGTTATTTCTTTTTAGGGCCATGCTGAGCACTGTATTTTATATGCAGTGTTCTCTTTTACCAGCTCTTTTCAGTAACCATCTGTTTTTGGGTGGTTACTGAAAAGCTGGATCACAATACAGGGGCCACCACCTGCCTAGAGCGGGTGAACACTGACATTTATAGCATTGCTACTAAGTCATGTATTACAAATACCAACATCCCAACTTTATCCTTCATACTGCTAGATATTTAATACCAGACAAGACTGAAAAATGACCTGCAATACACCATCAGAGCCCCCACCAATCATCTTAGCAGGGCCTAACAAACATTGGTTGGTACCATGCCATATGCCAATAGAAAGAATACTTGCACACTGCGCGTCAGCGAAACCAATTGTAGTCTATCTCTATGAGCATGAAAGGCAGGCTGACAACACTACTGCTACATTACAAGCAGCGGCTAAATGTTGTCACCTCACCTTTGAGCTGTGACTGTAATGTTAGTGATGACTATTTTCCGACTGTTATATTATAGTATGCCAATTCACCAGATATGGTCACTTGTTGTAAAGTTTGCCTTGGATAGTATGGTTTGTACTATGCAGGCTACAGGGCTTGTAGATCTTGGCACAGCTATAGTGATAACAGGGATATAGTGGTTTGCAGGTGAAACCATAATACCCAGCAATGGCCACCACTATTTACCACATTTAGAAGTGATGCATAGCAGCCGTTTCAAAGCTTTCCTAAAGAGTAAAAATTTTACTTGGCACCCAGAAGAAAGGTAAGTATTTAACTTCATCTTTTACAGGCTTCTACTCACTAAATGTATTTATTATAGGGTCAGGAATTCTTTCTTGAAATCATGGTTAAAAGAAAACAGGTTGGGGTCTTGGGAAGCTGCTTAATTTATTGTACCCTAAAACCTGCTCTTCCTATTACTGACATTATGGTCTTTTAATTGATATGGCCATTTAATTAATATTAACACAAATGTCATTTCTTGTTTAGTTTTGGAGCACTGCAGATTAAAATCTACACAATGTTTTAGTATTATTTTATTATTAAATAGAATTTATATAGAACCAACATATTACGCAGCACTTCACAAAGTCCATAGTCATGTCACTAGCTGTCCCTCAATCTGCCATAGTCTAAAGCTGTGTACACACTTGCAATTTTTATCGTTGGAAATGAACGACGAACGACCGATTGGCCAAAAATCGTTCGTAAAAAAAGTAACCAACGACGCCGACGAACGAGGATAGTCGTTGGAAATGAACGACCGGACCGGTGGATCGGATTGGACGACGATCGTTGACCATCCATCGTGTGTACGGTCGTTCAGTGATCGTCAACGGTCTAAGCATGCGCGATGAACAAACGTCGCTCACTTCCTGTGGTGCACGTCACTTCTTGTATCGTTCAAACGATCGCATCTATCGTGTGTGCAATATCTGCGAACGATCGTGTCGTTATCTGTATGTACAGGATTGGTGCCATTCGATCGTTCGTCGTTCGTTTACCAACGATATTAATTGAACGTGTGTACGTAGCTTAAGTCTTCTATACAGTCTAAGGTCAATTTTTTGAGGGAAGCCAATTAACCTAACTGCTTGTTTTTGGAATGTGGGAGGAAATCAGAGTACCCGGGGGAAACCCACACGAACACGGGGAGAACCTGCAAACTCCATGCAGATAGTGTCCTGGACGAGATTTGAACCTGGGACCTAGCGCTGCAAAGGCCAGAGGGCTAACCACTGAGCCACCTTACTAAAGAACCAAATCTTTATAGTTCACTAGGTTTTCATGACTATCTGCAGGAAAAAACCCTTCCCCCTTTTATATTTAGTGCATTTTCCATGCACCTTTCATACACGATGTAAAACATATCAAATATTTACCATATCAAATTTTTTTTTAATATTATTATTACCACCTTGTACTTTTTGTTTCAAAGTTTTTATTGAAGTTTTCAAATATTGTAAACAATAAAATTACACCACAGATTAAGGCTTAGTCTACATGGGCTGTTTCCCCAGCATTTAACTTGAGGCTTTTAAAGCCCATGTTTGAAATCCCCATGCATTCCAATAAATTAATCTACACCAGGACGTTTCCTTCAGGTACGTTTACAAAATTTATCCTAAACGTTGCTTGCAACGTTTAAAAAATTAAAATGCTTGGTTAATGCTGAAAAACACGGGAAAACGCTTCTGTTATTTTCAATGGGACATTTTCCCCCAATTTCAATTTTGCGTTTTTGAACACTTAATATGCAAATTAGTTAAAACGCGGGAAAACACAGCATAGGCGGTTTCCAGCATTTTAAAGGCAAGCTTTAAAACGCTAATAAAAGTGCATATAAACGCAATAGGAACGTTTACATGCGTTTTTAAAAAAACGTCCATGTAGACCCAGCCTTACATAGAATAACAGGAAGTAAAAAAAAAAAGAGGGGGGGTGAAGGGGCGAATAGGGGGTTCAAAACAAGCGCGCCAAAGAAGAAGAGCGCCAAACATATGATAGTTCAACACCTCCTAGGTTACAAAGTCTAAATACAGCAGGTGATTAAGTAGTTTTCCAATATTGACAATAAGAAATATAATACAAAAATAGCATTATTCACAGGTTTAAAACGTATGAGGTATACAGGCATATCAAGTTTAACGTGAGATCATGAGGGTTGGCGGGTAGAGGTACCTTTTAATCATTCACCTGCTTTGTAAACATACCACCTTGTATTTTTATAGCACCAACATTTTTTGCAGCACTTCTCATTACTGTCCTTCAGAGGAGCTCACAATCTAATGTGCCTGACATAGTTTACGGCCAATATTGGAGGAAAGCCGATCCACCTTTCATCATGTTTTGAGATGTAAAAGAAAATCGGAGTAGCCAGGGACAAACCAAATAAATCCAGGGAGGACATACAAACTCCATGCAGTTAGTGTCCTGCCCAATATTCACTTTTAGGACTGTAGTGCTAGAAGGTAAGAATGCCCACCGCTGATCAACCAGGTGTAACCAATACCAAACACACATGTATTACTGGATTCTACCTAACCCTTTTATATTCTTAAAGTATGCTAACAAATTAAATAGGGTAATTTGATGAATACATGCTTGAAAAAAAGATCATTTCTAATTCAATACTGACCTGAACGTAAGTGGCTAACATTCAGTTGTATGATTCCCTCTAGTTTAAGGGTCTTGCATTCCAAAGTTTTTGTAGAAGTAGTTTTCAGTGGACAGTACTGTCATATGATTATCATATGATCTCCACTAGACATGCTTCCAGTTTGTCATGCTTTCGCCCTGCAAACCCTTTGCAATTGTGACTAGGTTATCAAAAAGACTTTTCTCTACCAGTGGGGAGTTAAAAGTACAAAGCTTCAGTGAATAAACAAAATGTGATTAACCCCACTGCACAAGTGTTGTTTTGTGAAGGGGATGATGAATAGGGGTATATGCTTATTATTCCTTACTGCCCCAGCAGCCAGTGCTCTCCACCGCTCTCTCATATCCTGGGTGTGGATGGGTTCCTCAGTGACGCCACAAACAAGGCAGGTCCACTGCTCCTGTATTGTACTGGATGATATCAGAGAGCCTAGCTTATATTGCAAACATTTTGTATTGAGTTTTGTAATTGCTGCAGACAGACATTGGAGTAATATTATGCAGAGAGAAATATCACACCTTATGGTAAATGGTGCATGGAAAATGGGGGGAAAAGATGGAGGTGCAGAAAAATGTGCAAATGGTTATGTTTAGAAGAAAAAGTGTATGCTGAATGTATGAGGTAGGAAGATATAAAGATACAAAGACGAAGATACAAAACATTGCCGGATAAAAATTGAGTTGACTTCCTAAAGTGTAAGTAAATCTCCAATTTGGCATCAGGAAGGGCTTTATTGCTAAAAGGGAAAGACGATGTCTCTTCTGCAATAAATATTCTTACTTGCCAGATCACTGTCCCATCTTCAAAATTTACAGCCCTGCATTGATTGCTGATACCTGTGTGTGGGACCGAATGAACTCCTGTGCACTTGTCACAGCCGACTTCATATCAGCCAATCAAGCTGGCCGAAGATTTGGATGAGGAAGAGAAAAAGGGAGATGATGACCGTGCCCACAATGGACAGGTGAGTATCTATTGGGTTTAATTCGGCTTTATTAGGGAAAAGGCACTTTAGTTAGGTAAATGTAGGCACTTAGGTTTTTGCATTTCTTTTAAACAGGATGTCCTGACTGAGCTGGAAGTTAATATTTGCCTACAGATCACCCTGAGTTTGGGATGCACATGAATTTGGAGATTTTATTGTATAGAGTAGATAAGGATTACAATGCCTGGCTGTTTTTACAGCTATGTGTGGCTCTGTTGCAGAGCTTTATCCTCACTTAAGGTGCGTACACACTTCCAATTTTTATCGTTCCAATCGAACGACGAACGATCGATTGGGCAAAAAATCGTTCGTAAAAAAGTAACCAACGACGCCGACGAACGAGGAAAGTCGCTGGAAACGAACGACCGGACCGACGGATCGGATTGGGCGACGATCGTTGAACATCGTTCGTGTGTACGGTCGTTCGTTGATCGTCCATGTTCAGAGCATGCGTGATGAACGAACGTCCGTTCACTTTCCTGTCGTGCACATAGTTCCTCTATCGCTCAAACGATCGTATCTATTGTGTGTACAATATCTACGAACGATCGTGTCGTTAACTCTATGTGCAGGATCGGTGCTATACGATCGTTCATATATATCGTGCATGAACGTTCGTCGTTCGTTTTCCAACGATAATAATTGGAAGTGTGTATGTAGCTTTACTCTCATGTTTTACCAGATGTGGAAGTGAGGACAACTTTTATTAGCACCTCAGAAAACAGAAATACAAGTGCTTTTTTTGTCAAATTTTTTTTCTATTCCTGTACTTTTTTTTCCTTACCTTTTGTATGATAAAATGATATTTTATAATAATGCGAGATCTAACAAAGAGACCTGCATAGTAGAAACCCTGACTTGTCAGACACTCGCCTCTTGTCTTCTTGGCTCTGCTTTCATGCTAATTTTTTTCTCTATATTGAGCTCATGTGTTTAGCATGGCCTGATGGTAGGGGAGTAATATAGTTTTTATTTGCTTCAGAGGTCTGGTCTTATGTTTTTAGCTTTTTAATGCAGCTGATATCTAAAAATTTAAATCTGCTATATGAAAGGGAAAAATCTGCCTAACTATGCAGATTATATTTGCTTTGTAGTTTGAGGTTAACCTCTTGTTGTCACTTACCAGAAAAAAAGCCCTTTGGCTGTGCCTGGTATAAATGAAGCAATTGTTATCAGGAGGTCATTGTAAGGCTAACATGCACGTTATCACCTTCTTTGTTGTGTGAACAGAAATTGGCTGTTTACCTGTAATATTGTTTTGTGGCCAAGGTATATTAAACATCAGAGATCTCCAGTGTGTTTTCTGCTGATCTCCAATATTCAATAATAAGTGTCTTTGAAGCCCAGGGACTAGTAGGACTCTCAATGTAGAAGAGAGAAGGTATGCGCTCATTCATCTCACAATATAATGCTCAATGTCTGAGGAACCTATATGGTGACTGTGTAGAAGAAAACTATCCTCCACCATACAACAATGCCTTTCTGACTTAATATAACACACAGAAATGTTCGTGTCAGCACAGACCATCAGACTGCAAAGATGTGAACAGGACACAGCTCCGTAGCCCATTGCAGTCAACCAAAATTCACTTGACAGTGGGGACATATCACGGTGGTTTCCTAATTTTCCACCTAATGCTTTGGTCCTGCACGGGTATATATATATATATATATATATATACATATATATATATATATATATATATATATATATATATATATATATATATATTTTATCATTATAGTGACAATGATAGTATTTGTAGATTTCAGTTTGTGCTAGTAGAAGTAAGTGAAAAAAAATCTAGTAGCTGTCATTGCTGGCTGTTTTGAAGGTGTATGTTTTATGGTTGTCATTTCTACTTAGGCTTGCCTCAAGTATGCAGCCAGGGAAGTGTCAGGATGCTTGATAATGCAAGTTATCTAGGTCAGCAACTCACAAAGAAGTGAAAGAAAAAAGATCTGGAGTTTGCACTTTCAAAAACAGTTGGCAACCTCCATAGTTCTGCTTATGTTTTTCAAGGTCTGTATAGGATTTTGTTTTTGTAGATTATATACCGTAAATAATACTTGTTTGATATACTTTCTCCTGATAATAATTTTAGTTTGTAAGTGTAGTATGTATATGGGAAATCTGAAATCATCAAAAGTAAAAATAAAAAGCTATACATATTTAAAAAATCGAATTGCTGTTCCCTGTGTTTTATATCTCTCTTTTATAATGGCAATAACAATACCTTCTATAAATACAAAGTGCTGCAGAACAGCTGAGATTTTCCATCCATATACTGTAAAATATTGTGATCTGGCCTTTATTATCAGCCAGACTGCATCCCAAGGCCTTTGTAGATGATGCATTAAAAAAGGAGGTTTTCTTCTCTTGATTTGCTTATGTTTCTATTTTGAATCATTTTCTCTGAAAGGCATTCTTTCATTAGGGTAGTACACTTTATGATTATAACAATTTGCATGGTGTAGTTATTAGTTTTCAGATCTTGCATTGTCCCTGTCATTTTTAAGGGCCCATAATGCATACATGTGAAAATGAGCACTGTGGTGGTGGTTCACTTGAAGGGTTCAGTAGGTTTTTCTTGTACATGGATGCTCTTTGAAGCCTTCTGTTGTGCTGATGTGTCTGTGAGCCATTCATTTGTGTAAATAAAATAGTTTTTGTACATGGACAGTAATATATGTGCCATGTATACATTAGGTCTACATTCACTACATAACCCTGAATGCCAATAAAGCAGAAAAATATAAAACTAGAAGTTTTATATTTTTCACATACTTATAGCAGGGAATTTGAGAAGCGGTAGCGGTTCAAAATTATAATAGGACTGGTTTTAAAACCTTGAGAAGTTGTTGTTACACATGGAGTTATCTTTATCGCTTTTCATCTGACAGTCTTGGTGCTGAAGACTGGTTGGTTTGTGCCTGCATGTCCAACCTCCCACGTTTTTCTATTTCAGCTGTTACACCTCGTGCTAATGTGCATGGCGTAGAGGTATCCTAATATGTTTTGTAGTTCTCGTATCTGTCTCCATCCAAAAGAAATGTGTTTAAAAAAACAAAAAAAAGTTCCTAAAAATACAGAATAGTGATATTTCTTCTTAAAATGACTTTGTGTATTACCTTCTATTATGAAGTAAGTGATATGCTGCACACTGGTTATACAAAATGTAATATATACAACTTTCCAGTACTGTGTGTTGCGGGAACTTTTGTTGTCTGTGGCACTCGGTGTAATGCAGTCCGAGAACCACAAAACATGGTAATATTGTGTTGTTGCTTTAGTATGCTGCTTTAGAAAAAGTGGTGCATTTCAGATATTTTTTTTTCCTTTGTGTTGGCAGCACTTCCTTTACACAATGCACAATAATGCATTTCACAATGTGCATTAATTTATTGCACCAGTGCTGATGGGGAAATGAGCCCATTTGTGTAGCTATGTAATTGTTATCCCAAGCAACAGTTCAACACAGTTATCACCACATAAAGACACAAGTTCAATTTCTGACTCTTGGGCCCTTTAAATTTAAGGCTTTTAAGGTTTTTTTTCTCTGTAATCCCTTAGAACACACAAGCAACTAAGAAAATCTTTTGTTAATCTGGTGGCATGCCGACATTAACTTTTATGCTGCACTTAATCTTGCATACCATTTGGAAAACATTGCTCGCCCCCCTGCTGGGAGAGTACTTGAAGATGGTCCGGAACCGAGCCCAAAAGTCACATTATGCCCTTCTCTGCGTAAGCCCAAATGGAAATAATGCAGACATAAACCTATATGTTCTTCAGAGCAGCATGAAGGGAAGTAAATAAGCCAATTTCCCTGCATAAGTGTGTTTCTAGACTTAATGGAACTGCTGGGAAAATAGCTGACTTAGCCATACCGCCACCTGGTTTCCACCTATATTGCCTATCCAGAATAACAGAACAAGTGTAATAATGACTGGCTGAATGCTCTGGAACAGTAGGTTCCTTTCAATAGCATCTCCTACTCCTATTTCACATGGCATGTTAGACTTTCAGTTCTCATTAAACTGACTAGCATTGCCTCACAGTTTCTCTAGGAAAACATGTTTTTTCTTATCCACTTTGATTTTAGGTTCAATAAATAAAAAATGTATAGGTACTTTAATGTTTGTTTATATTATTTAGAGACCCAGTCTTGTACCCAAATATTTAGCTCTGATGCCCCCAAAAGGTATGGAACCCAGTGCCCAATTTAAAGGCTTCTATGTGGCATCAATCAGCAGTTTTTGAATGGCCAATACACATTTTTTGTGTTTAAAATCTAACTATGTACCCTTTTTCTTTACTCCATTTTGGCCTGCTAAATATAACATTGAGGTGGTTTTGTTATATATCTTTTTAGAAAAAAAAAATTCCAATATTATCTGTGCATTTTGTCAGAAATCGTTTGACCTGATATCTGTGCCCTCTCACTGTTCACAGAGGGGTTATGGGGATGAGAATTCTTTGTAATAAATTATAAATAAAGTGTACTGGGCTGCCAACAATGTATTTTGGTGCTCAACCTTTGGGTAATGTGACCTTTCGGATAATGTGCTAACATTCAGACAAAATTGTTATCTTGGATGTGAGTATGGGTAAAATAAGGTTCAGACCTGCTTTAGGATTGAGTGATCCTGCACAGCTTCCTGCCGGATCAGCAGTTTGAAGAACCTGCGCATGTTACAACTGGTGGCAGTGAGCTGTACTGGTACCACTCACTGTGGCCCTTAATTATTCCTTATGGAGCTGCTTCATAAGAGAGCGGTAAAAGCACCGTCATTGTGAACTTTTCCTTAGGCTGGGTCTACACGGACATTTAAATTACATTTTTTGCCACTTTTTTAGCGTTTAAAAGCTTGCCTTTAAAACGCTGGAAAATGTCTATGCCGCGTTTCTAACTTTTTTGTGCGGTTTACCGCGTTAACGTTTTTAGTGCTTGAAAACGCTCCATTGAAATCAATGGAAGCATTTACTCACATTTTCCAGCTTTACCTTAGTGTTTTAATTTTTAAAAATGAAAATGTAAAAACATTACAGAGGCTTTAACACTTTCCAATTATTTCCTAAATAAAATAAAACCTTTGGTTGGAATAGGGCTTAAAGAACCAGCCAGAACTATTTTGTATGTTTGCTTTACCATATTCGTGAGTGTAAGCCATTAGTTACTAAACCCTTTTGTAATTGTTTCCTAATTTCCCAAATGTACAACTAGGAAGTGTAATCATCAATGGCCCATTCACGCTAATGTGTTGCAGAAACTAACACACTTTATTGCACCAACAGGAGATAGTTCCTCAAACCCATGTACTTTGTATCTTTCAAGAATCTGTGTCATGTTATGAACCTAAACCTTTTTCAGGGTAGGTAAAGAGATGTCCAGCCAAAATGCATCTCTATGTTATCTCTGTATTTCTATGTTTTTTTTTTGTTTTTCTTTTTTTGTTGTTGTAATAGCAAAATAGTATTACCTGGAGCCTGTCTCTGATATACATAAATTGGTCTTTACATTTACGTTTTTACTTTGTACATTGCAAAGCTTACTTCCCCATTAACCAAAAAGCTTTGGTATGTATAGTGGTTTGTAATTCACCTGACTCTCAGCCAATCAGCTACTTTGTTTCTGCCTGTAAACGTTTATATGTATAAATGATTTGCTTTGTTGCAGGTAAAGTAGGTATACGTGCTACAATGTGTGTTCAAGCTTATTAGACAAGCTTTTTTTGGAAACAGGCTTTGTTTAAAGCAAAGGAAGGAGTGTTCAGGGATCAAAGTCCTTTATACCTGCCTTTTATGTTAAAAAAAAAATAGCTTGGTTGGTTTCCATGTGTATAAAAAAGGTGAAAATACCCAAAGACAAGTTACCTGTACAGAATGCTTTACACCAATTTATTGCACAAATAACTGGGATGGTGTCTGCATTAAAGACATGAAGAGGTGAGTCAGGCGGGTTGTTAGGTGGTGGCGTTTGAAGGATTACATTTTGTGGAGATGCGTTTTCCTCTGAGTCATGTTGTAGTTTGTAAGATTGCCCTCATTACACAGGTAATAATTACAAAGGTAATATTTCATGCTTTCTAGCTTCCTGCTGTGTTGTAATACCTGCATGCAGTGGAATTTGTGAAGTAATGACAACTTTCTTCACACTGTTTGACCAAAGGTTAAGTTTTGCCTTTAGGGGTTCATATAAGAATGAAAAGTACACCCACCTGTTTATGAAATAGCTATTGACTAGAGCTGAAGAAGAATTTGTGTAATTGAAGGGCAAACCCTGTAAAAATCCATTGCTTTTAAGTAAATGTCTGTGCATGTTTAATAGAAATATTATATCATTTCAGCAGGTGAAATCATGGTCGCTTCTCATTTTTAATGTAACCTCTCTAGCTGAAAGTGAGGTCCTTGTTTATTGGTATTGTAGGCCTGGAAGATAAATGGTAAGGTTACAAACGGTGATGGTATCAATTATAATCATCACTTAGGCCCCTTTCACACTGCAAAAAAGCAGTTAGCCACTGCCAGGCGCATATCAGGCTACTGCTGTGTGAGCCCAGGAGTGGTAAACTGCACCACAGCTCAATGTGTTTGCATGCATTGCCTTTTTGTTTGCAGCAGTGTTCTTCCTCGAGTGAATTGTTCCTTGCAGGAACTGCACCACAGCCACACTACAACCGCATGCAAGCATCTGTAATAAGTGGTTTCCAACCTCTCTCATTTGGAGCTGCAGGTGAACGGCCCTTACTCTGTATCTCATGATTATTATTACTCAGTATTTATATAGCACTGACATATTACACAGCGCTTTACAAAGTCCATAGTCATGTCTCTAGCTGTCCCTCAAAGGGGCTCACAATCTAATGTCCCTACCATACAGTCCAAGGTCAGTTTTTTCTTTTTTTTGTTTTTTTGTTTTTGGGGGGGGGGGGGGGGGGGGGGGGATTGATCCAACATGGTATTTGTAATGAATCACGTATCATTTTTTCATACACACCATCATCAATCCCAGGTTTTTCTCTGCCTAGCACAGTATAACCCAGTGACTTCTTTATAATTTAAGTTTAGCAGACACTTTATAATCTTATTTATGGGTGCTATACATACACTACTGCTAGGGAAGAGCAGAAGACTGAAATGACAATGTTTTTTGCTATGGAAACTAACAGTCAGAAACCAGAGTACCTAACATTTGGTAGTGTTATTCAATATATACACTATTGTTTGTTTACATGTATGCAGACAATATTGTTTCCTGCAATTAGGAAATGACAGCAAAGATCATTTGAACAGTAATGTGTATTTAATGCTTATGTGTCAGACATTCATTTGTCCCTAAATATGTAAAACTTGTCCCACTTATTAATATTATCAGCTAGTATTTATATACAAAGTCCATAGTCATGCCACTAACTGTCCCTCAAAGGTTCTCTCAATCTAATGTCCCTACCATAGACATATGTCATTAATGTAGTGTAAGGACAAAGGGGAAAACGATTAACTTAACTGCATGTTTTTGGAATGTGGGAGGAAACCTACACAGATACAGGGAGAACATACAAACTCCATGCAGATAGTGGCCAGGCTGGTATTTAAACTTGTGACCTAGAGCAGCAAAGGCCAGAGTGCTAACCACTGAGCCAACCGTGCTGCTTGAAACCATTGCCAGTACTCCTGTACCACCATAAATCATCTGTAATCTTTTGCATAGAAGTGCTTGCTTTTACAGATTCAATGGTAGCGTGTCATTTATTGATACGGCAAACCACTGAACTGTTCAAACTAGAATATTTTTACGTTCTTATTTCCATCTGTTGTCCTTTAAATGTCTGTTTAAGTTGCAGTATTTCTTCCTTGTTCTGTGAAATTCTAAAACTGTGACACACCTCAAGCTGATTGATCATTATTCTTTTCAGATCGAGCTGGTAGCATAAGCACCCTTGATTCACTGGACTTTGCCCGTTACTCTGACGATGGCAACCGGGAAGTTGATGAGCGTGTGGCAGGTGAGCA
This sequence comes from Pyxicephalus adspersus, assembly GCF_032062135.1. Taxonomy (NCBI): domain Eukaryota; kingdom Metazoa; phylum Chordata; class Amphibia; order Anura; family Pyxicephalidae; genus Pyxicephalus; species Pyxicephalus adspersus. The sequence goes on along the minus strand of NC_092862.1, from coordinate 67,257,125 downwards.
CCACTGAAAGTGTTGTTTATGTTTGTGTTGCCATTTACAAATAGAATAAGCCTGATTGATCTGTTAGTGAAATTAAAGTCCTGCAGTGGCCCAAATTTCCATTAAAGTACGAATACTATAGTGCTTGCATAGTATTGTGAGCTAAACTTTTAGAAATAATTCATTGTTAACTCAATCTTTATGTTCTTACTAATCAGCATAGTGTAATAAAACATTTATACAATAGTGATATAGTCGTATTTGTGCCCTAACATAGCAATTACATCAGTAGATGTATAGCACTTACTATGTCTGTTTGCTATCACAACATTCTGTTATGATTTGCATATGTTTTTAATGGCGGCTTGCCTCAAAGTTTTACTACTTGAACTGTGTATGCATGCTGACAAGTACTACCTTTCCCATTTAGCTGAAGCATTACTGTCCCAAGGTCACCGGTCTGGTTCAGTAAAGGCTTAGTGACTGCTTCAGACCACTAGTGCTAAACCCCAGAAACCAGTTGGGGACCACTGGTTTGAAAAAGAGCCATAATGGCAGTGATCTTTAAGGGTCTTAAGTAATGTCCCCAGTCTGACTGTCTTACCCATCCTCTGAAGGATTTGCACAGGATCAAACATTGCTACATGTACTAAATTATGAATAATTAATGGGCCTCAGTTGAGTCCCCTATACTTCATAAGTAAATCACCACTGTTCTGGTTACCCACTGGGTTGGGCATTTTCTTAAATGTCTGCCATGCATAACACAGCATTTCACTCTTTCTTTTTAAATAATATTCATAACTTTATTGAATTAGTAGTACTTTGAAAATAATTAGATATGTAATTATAACACTTGAATCCTAACCAGTATGAAAACACAGCACTAAAAATATTTAATGCTCAAATAGGTAATACAACCTAATATTGATTACTTAGCATAGAACATGGATTACATCATTATTAGGGAACTTTTTAGTTCTCTTTTCACTTGTGTTTACCATAGTTGGTTTGCTTCCTTTGTGAGCATCAGCCCTGAATGTGCAACACCATTATTATTAGCAAAGGACCCAATAATTAAAAGCTAGTCTGCAGTGCTGGGTGCTTATGCTTTTTCCAGTGCACTATTCCAGAGAATAGTTTACTTTTTCTACAGTTTCAATTCACTGGTACCCTTCCCAACACTGTAGTACCAGAGAATAATGCCCAGTGTCTGGACAAAAAGCATACATAATAAATACCTGTAGTTAAAACTATGCTAGCGCTAATATTGCTGCCTCCTTGAAAGATTAGTAGCGGTGGCTTTAATCCTTCCTGAAACACTGGGTACACATGTGCAATAATTGTCATTGGAAAGGATCCTTTTCAACGACAAAAGACTGCACGATGCATGAACAAGCGCTGTACATACATTGCCGTTCTGCTCTATGGGGAGTTAAGGGGGGAGAATGGTGCAGCGGCATCCCACTGTGCTCTCTCTCCTTCACGTTCATTACCATGGTTCGTTGTCCATGGATCTGTTAGGATGGTTGTCGGACGTACGATGAGCGCTGTACACACGCCAGATTCTCGTCCAATATCAGCCCTGAGGCGTCTCACGTGTGTACATAGCCATAGACCCTTACAGAATTTTACAGATGAGAAAGTCAGATAGTTATCATTCCTTGATTTTCATCTTTGTGGTAATTAGGTTATGATTTGTGGCCATTGGGCTATAGTTTTAAAGAATGTGGTTTATTGTGATACACATTTTCAATTATGCAGTGCTTGTGGTGTATGCTAAAAAGTATAGTAAAATATAAAGCAAAATTAAGGTGAATGCTGCCTTGAAAAAATGGTATGGAATCAATAAACAGAATACTTCTGGTAACAAATAATCATTGTCCAGTTAAATCAGTTGGGTAAAACATGACAGTGGACATAGGAGCTATGTAAATGGCTTTCTCTTACCCCTGATACTGTAGGGGGCTTTAGCAGTCAGTGAGATGGGATTGTAAGTGCAACTTGGGGTGACAGAAAAGAAGAGCCAATAAGACCAGCTGGTAGGGGGGAAAGAGTAGTCAATATCAGCTGCAGGAAGGGGGGCATAGTTATTATTATGTAGGAACAGGTTTAATTTTATTACTTACTCTATTTTACTCCCATCCCCCCTCTTTTTCTTTCACCTCCCACACTCCCTATTATTGACTTTCCTTAGGAATCAATGGCTACAGTAACATTACAAAAATAAGTTGCTGCTGGAAGACTTTACTCTGGCATATTCTAACAAGAAGCAGTTAGGTAAATGAAGTCCAGCAACCTTTATTAACTTGGGTCCCCCTGTGATTAAGGTCTGAATAGGGAAATATCTTCACTGACAACCTTTAGCCCCACATGTTTGTTCTAATGGGGGGGGGGGGCAAGATGAACATGATATCAGCTAGAAAAACTAGTCAAGAGACAGGAATGGTGATTGCCATATTCTTTTCCTACAAGTTTCTTCAAGGGAAACTGTCAGCAAGAGAAAAGATACTCACAAATAAGACCAGGTAGATTTTTTGGCAAAGTTTGGATTAACGGTACAGTGTGACATTGTAATATATTCTGTATTGAGGCAGGATTTTATTTGTAGTACTAGGAGCAGAGCCATGTTGACAACTCTGCATATTTCTATTTAGATTTTGACATATGACAAAGTATTACAGGTTTGCTATAACTTTCTGCAGAAATAATCCCAAGAAACATGTACCTAATCCTCAGTCCTGGCAACATCATGACTGTGCTTTATGCAGTTAGGACAGAAAAGTGAAAATTTAATTTTTTTTTCTGCTCACTAGTTGGATATAATTTCAGTATGCTTTTCTTCAGTGTCTTTTCTGATTATGTGTGAATTACTGTACTGATCTTTTTTTTTTTGGTAGTCCCACATGTCATACCATGAATGTGTTTTCTGCATGGTGTGGATTTAAAATTTGGAATACTTAAAAGCTGATTGATTTAGATTATCTGTATTGTTTCATTGATGAGCTAGTTTTTAGTTTTTTTTTGGTGTTAGATGCCAAGGGCCACTCTTTATATGGGATGCCAGATATAATGTTTTAAGAGTAAATTATATTTTTGCACCTTGATTTTGTTATTTTTACCCAGACCCAAAAGTCTGTTTCTCTACGGGGGGGGGGGGGTGTTTTGAGTCTGCATCTTCCCTAACCAAATAATACTCTCTATACATAAAGCATACACATATACTGTTTGTTTATTCTCCTTTTAGGACAATAAGGAGTGTGTTGCCCTTTCTAGCACGTTGCGTGTGATGAAAGCTCAGGACTTTGATGATACTACTGCATGCTACATGCTAGGTGAAGAAATCATCATAGGTCCACTACTTGTTTACAGGGAGTTGCAACATTCCTTTAGTAAAACATTATTTGATTTCTTAAAGGTCACACATACTACACTGTTTTGTTTACCTAGGATTTTAAAGACCACCGCTTTTGGATGATTTAGTGTTGGCTTGTGATCTAATATTCTGTTTATTATCCAGAAAAACCTTTTGAAAGTATCCAGATTGCAGGTCTGGCACTTCTATTACCACTCTTCATAAAGTAACAGGGTTACTAAAAACTGTACAAGAATGCTGAGGAATTCCATCCTTTGTTAAACAAAGGTTAATCTGTTGTTGTGACTAAAAGCTAAAGTACATGAGGCATCTTATACTGCCAAGTGATTTTATTGATTTCAATGTGTTGCAAATGAGATGACTGCAACAACAGGTTAGCTAAATGACAATATCTTGGCAAACTACTAAATACACAAGTGTGGCAAACATAAATGAGCGGTTCTATTTGCCAAATAATTTGTAATATTTTTCCCCCAGTACCTTAATCCATAAAGCCCTGCCAGACCGCTCGGACAGGTGGATGAGCTGTCTTTTCTCTATGGAATATCACTACATAGCACAACTGTTCCTGTACATTGTGTTTGAAATCTATGGAATATGAGAAGCTAAGGCCCATTTACACTTTTGTAGTGTATTGTGGTAATGCACATTTTGCTTTGGTGCGCTGCATTTACATTGTTCCTAATGGAATCCCAATAGCACCTTCCCGCGCATTGCAGTGCAACTTACTGCAACACACCACTGGTAAAGAGCTGCTGATTCTTCTGTTTTTTCTGCTCTTTCCTTCTGTCAGGATGTTGCTGGTCATACTTGGAGCTACTTTTTTTTCTTTAAACCTTTAATTTTGTTTTTGATTGAACTGGTCTTTCATCCTTGAACATATTTTGATATCTGTATGCAGTTTGTTACATCCTCACCTACAGTGCTTATTAGTACCACTGGTCACCACTACTAAATGACTGCTGAATCGGTTATCAGCATATTATTTATTTTCTGGTATAGTGTTCACATGGATAAGCCATACATTTTGAATTAGGGTTCTTATATTGTTAAATCATGGGGGTATATTATTTTTTTTGTTAATTTTAATTTAATATATCTGAACTTTTTTACTAAGTTTTAGTTGAATAAGGGTATTTTAAACCTTTTACTTACCCAGCTAATAGGCTGGAACAGTTTTCAAGGTGGCTTGGTCCTAGAAGATTTTCAGAGAAAGGAATTCCGGTGAGTAATTCCTAGAGATTAAGAAACCAGGCTAGGCTTTCTGACCATTGTAACAATAATAGCCTTTTATGGACTAGGCTTTCTGGCCCGTGTTCTGATACTTTAATAAGATTGTGGACTATTTGTGTTGGCAACACCTTTGGATTTTCTGGTAAAAAATTAAAAAAAAAAAAATATCTAATGTGTAAAAAATGTGGTTGTCATAGACTCAGTATTAATGTTCGTCGCCTCTTGCTAAATGCTTAATTTCTTTTAAAGGTTAAATGTATGAAAGCTTACCTTTAAAATCTGTTTTCTGTATTTTGTACAATTTGCTTCAGCTGTCATATTTTGTGCATGTTTTTTACTATACTACTTACTACAATAAAAATTATGGAAGTAATACGAAATAATAGTATTATAAAAAAAATAGCCAAATAAGATCAAATATTCTCTGTAAGAACAAAACATGCAGCAGAGTGTGTGTTACCGTTGGCCTTTCCTCCCAAACGTGATGTGATTCATCTGCCATTGGCTTCTTGCAGTCTGACATAGGTTTTCTATTTATTATGTTGCCTTTTTATATTATTTGCAACATTTGTGGGTTTATTTGTGTTTACTACATATTTTATGTTGATCATTGTGTTTCATCCCTAGCATTCAGCATACATAGGAGTTCATTTATAAATACTAGTGCAAAAGGAAAATCTGCTTTTTGAGTTCGATTGGCTACTATATAGGTGAACAACAAGCAACATTATATCCTTTTGTTTTAGTTTACATAAATGATCCTCTTGGCTTGTACTTCTGTACCCTATTTGCAGAAGAGTTGTGTTGTCATTTAAAAGGCTGTTTCTTGAAAAAAAAAATACACACAGCATAACATTCTGTCAAACAATACTATAAAAATGAATGGCAGAATTTTCAGCATTTGTCAAAAAAAAAACAAATTTCTCCTCTTGAATTAGCATTAGCTAAGCTGAAACTCGGGTACATAATCTAATTTATACAAAAATGATGTGTAATTCGGTTTAGCCATTCCTATTCCAGACACCATAATAATATGACCTCATTTTCCTCCCCTGCATTTAGGTAATACAGATTGGTCCTTCATCTGCCCCTCTTCCTGTCTATTGGAAAGGGAAGGAGCTAGATCACAGTAATTCTTTATTCCGCTTCTTAGTAGGTCTTACTGAGATCTTATTCAGGACAAAATAAACACAGCAATAAAAAAGTGTGTTTATTGTAAGGTAGACCTTGCAGTAGTACACAGAACCTTTTCTGTTTTGTAAATTAATGGTGACTTCTATTTGATCAGTAACTTCATTTAAATCCGATATTGCAGTCTGAACAGCTATGTTACTCTCTGCTTTTTAAAGAGAAGTAAATGAATTGCAGGTCTCTGGCCTGGATGTTTACATCTTAAAAAGAAAAACAATGTTTTTTTACAGAGATAAGTACTATTTCAAATTCAGGAACACATATTTGATTTTTATGCTGCAGCTTAAACTCCTTGTCAGACAGCTTGAACTGAACTTGGTTTGATTAGATTCATCCCCATAGCATAAGACAACATTCATTAGTTTGCTAAGTCAACTCTGCTGCATGCTTTCATAAATTCCATTAGACTGCATGCTTTCTGTTCCAGTGCAAACTGTATATATATTTTTCCACACCCATCCTTGCTTTTTATTTTTATTTTTGTTTCCCTTTTCTTGGTTGGATGCCTGTGTGTGTTTAATCCAAAACCCTGTCCAGTCCTGGAGTTTGAGCTACGGAAAGCCAAGGAGACCATTCAGGCCCTCAGGGTCAACTTGACACTGGCTGCAGGTGGTGTACATACAATTTTCTTTCTTCCTAGTTCTTTATTACATAACATAATATTGTGACAATCGGTCTTGTTTTACGTTAATCATGTTATTTTGTTTTATTTCTGTGTTGCAGAAAACGAAGTTCCTTTGCAGGAACGGAAGAATTATAAATCAAGTCCTGAAATTCAGGTATGATTGCATGCATTTTGTTAAAAAACACTGTATGCATTAACACTAAGCAGATAAAAAGTTAACAACAGATAACAATAACTAAACCGAATACGCTTTTACATTTAAGATTTATTTAGTGTGAATTGTCACCTCTTGATATGCATATGCCAACGGGTCTGAAAAAAGGAAGGATATATGTGTTAAGTTAAAACTGTGTATTCAGATAATATTATAGTGGAATTGCACAGAAATGACATTGATATCCTACAAAGTTCTGTCTAAGGAAACACTTTGTTTCCTATTAGTAATATTGCTTCCTTTTGATTGCTGTGTGCTGTACAAATGCCATATTGTCATGCCGTTTAGATAACGTCAAGCATACTGTCCTTATGATCCACAGCTAGTTAGATAGTTAGATAAATACACTGTAACCTATTTCAGCCAGAAATTGTTAAACAATTTAAAAAGTGATTGGATTGGGGAAAAAGCTATCAAACAGAAAATTTTGACCCATCAGATACAATATTGAGGCCCTGTGATAGCTATTTCATGGACACCCTAACAATTTGTTTAAACCTGTCAATCACTGGTTATTCCTGTAAAATATCTTTGGAAGTTGTATACAGCTAGGGTTTTCAGCTCATGATAAAATACAAGGAACATATTCTACGGTTTTCAAGGATAAAAAGCTTTACAGGATGGTTCCAGCTATCATTTTTAGGTAAAGTAAATTCAGCAACCGGAGGCAAAGAAAATACTTTGTGCAAATCTAGAGGTTTATTCAAGTTACAAACCCAGTTGTAGCTTTTTCAGTGGTTTCTATACACAGGACAGAACCTTTCTTTGCTTCTGGTGACTGAACAGAGAAGTATATGCTGTTGGGTCAAACAAAGTTCAAGCAAACCTACTGTTTGGGTAAAGCACAGATTTACATTATAGTAACTTGTTTTTTTCATATAGAAGGACACCTATTCTGTTCACTTTGTGATTCCACGTCCCATGTTTTCCTTGCTGTAATTTATTCTGAGAAATCTGCTGAATGTACAGTTAAACTACATACATGGTAGCTGATTCACATTCCAAAGGATTTTCAGTTCTCTTTAGCTAATGTCATGATCCAACAGACAGAAAAAGACCGATCCTAGTGAATGTAGCACTCAAACAAAGCAGTGTGGTCAAGGAACCTTCCATGATTGTAATCTCCCTAATTTTACATTTCTAAATCTTTTGTATGCCACATGGTGGCAGTTTTTGAATTTAAAACAGGGATTTTTTAGACAATGTTTCGCTATATAAATTGTTTTTGAGAAATTGAAATAGGTATATATCCGTTTTATATTTATTTTTTGTTGGAACTTCCTTTCCCCCCATTTCACACCACAGCATATGGTATGATAACATAACAGTCATTAGAAAAAAACTAACTCACTAGGGTCAAGGAATATTTAATCAGCAGAGTGCATAATCACTGAGTTATGTTTACTTCTGTCGTCCAGTCTTTTATTATACTTCCTTGCACATGATCTGATATTGAGGGTGGAATAGACTTTCACCTTATTTACTAGGCTAAGGTCTGTACTTCCTTAGTAAATAGTCTCCACTGAGTACCTAGTAGAATAAAAAGCTAGTTAAATCTTTGAAGAATTGGAACTATCAAGCTGTTGTAATAATTGTAGCATAACTTACTAGTTGTCGTCTACCTCATTTTATTTTAGCTAGTGTACGAGGATTGGTCAACACTTAAAATGCAGAGTGTGTGTATGTAAAGCTAGCTTGCTTTAGCTTAATGTATATTTAGTCCACCAGTCTCATGTAGTATAGATGTATTTGTAATAATTAGTCCCTAGGTGAAATAATACACAAAGTGCATAATCTCATTATCTATCTATTATATCTATTATATTCCATTAGCATATTAGATTTCCACTAGTAAAACTAGTTTGTTGAAGTGGATGATAAGGAAAAAAAATCGGTATTTATCGGTATATACTATACTTATTATATATACGTATATAATATAAATTTATTATAATATATATATATATATATATATATATATATGTATATATACTTATATACGATAGTAATCCTTATTGGCATAACCCTGTAAGTCTCCCTGTAATCATCTAACCAATGGCGTTTACTAGTACTTGTTATAACTTGCAGGTCACAATAATAGCTATTGATTGCTTTTCCTATACATACTACTGATCGTCTCGATGTTTATATTTAAACTTGCCCCCTCAGCCCAAAAGAAAGCTGGAGCTAAATTATTGGAGGAATGAACCTGTTGTATTAAGGTCTATTCATTGTTTTATCTCTGATATCAACCTTGTTTGGTTACAATCAAAAAACTGCGTTCAGTACACCTGTGATCAGAGAAATATGTGGACTTCCAAAAATGCTAGATGCCTGGCCATTTATTACTTTTAAATCATCTAATTAAAACAAGCATGTATGCAGCAATTAAAAGCAAGAAAATGTGAAAAGTATTCTATCTGTAAGCCGATATATGTTCTTCCAGCTCTACAAATGCTAAATCTGAGGGAAAAGCGCAACAGCCTGAGAACTAGCATTTTTAGAAAAAATGGCATTTGCAAGCCAGAATAGCAGAGCCTCTTCTTAGAAAGAAAAGATTCCCTTTTCTTGTTTGTAATTGTGTTCTTACATCCTTTTCTTGGATTCTGCACCTTGCATGTAATATCATAAATCAGAACTAGTTACAAGAATAGAAAGGGTCTGCCATGCAGTTGTGGGGTAAAGATATCCATAGTCTTCCTAGGTATGTTACACACTTTAGTGATGAGATTTCCATGCTATAATTGTTATGCATTTTTCTTTTTCTAGAGCAGAGGTCAGCAAACTCTGGTCTTTAGACAAGATATGGCCTAGCCGGTAGTTTGTTCCGGCCTGATGCCCCCTGGCCGATCTGGCCTAATGCCGGCCGGCAATGCGCGGCTCTGGTGCCGCTTGTTGCCGACTGGGATTAGGCCAGAACAAACTATCAGAGCCGAAGCAGCCGAAGCTCTAGACCTGCATGCGCTTCATGAGCCTCCTCTTGCTGTGGCTCCCTTCGCTTTTTACCGCCGCCAGCGTTAATACTTCCGCCGCCGGGGTAAACAGGAAACGCCCCCTTGAGGGAAACCCATCTCCTCCGCAATGCAAAGGGAGGAGAGGTATTTCCCTTTAGGGGACGTTCCTAGTGGGGGGGCCGGAGCCATTAGGGTGGGACTCAAAGAGTCTGGTCTACTGTCCTCCTCCCCATCTCATAAATGGCCTAGCAGCCGAAAAAGAGTATCTGTGCTTTTGCTACAAAGTGTTTTTTTTTTTTTTTTTCCGCTATTCACTCCTCCATTAAAACAAGGAAAGAAGAGCCACCGTTTAGCTGTAGTAAACAGTCATTAGAAACCAAAATTCTTAGACCTTATTTAAAGATAAGAATTAGAGCCTGCTTTATATTCTGTTTTGTTTTTTTTTGTAACAATGGCAGCATTTTTTTGAAAATTTTATGAAAAAGACAAACATTCCGGAATGCAATATTAAAATGTTCCTCATAGGCATGAGGTTTTCAGATTTATATCCATTTTGGTTCTTCCGGGCAACAAGTATTGACAAAATGTTTTATTCTTAATTTAATTAACTCGACCTAATTAATCTGTCAATAGGAACATTTGTATGAGTAGTCAGATCTTTTTGTAACTACTTTTTGTTTGTTTGTTTGCTTTTTAGGAACCTATTAAACCTCTTGAGAAAAGAGCACTAAATTTCCTTGTGAATGAATATTTATTGAAAAATAACAACAAACTTACTTCTATAACTTTTTCTGATGAAAATGATGACCAGGTAATGTTCAAATTATTTATGAGTATACTATATATACTGTTCTATGAGATACTGTGTTTATGGTCCATGAAAATTGTACTCTTCTAAGTTGTATAGAAACTTCCCTATAAAGACTAATAAAAAAAAACAGTAATGTTCTGGGACTTTTTCTCAGGAAAGGGCCTTTTCAGAACAATATAATATAGAAGAATATTCTAACAAAGCAAGAGGATATCCTTCCAATGGCTTGCATTGTTCTTGGAATTTCCTTCCATAGTTTTCGATTAGATGTCAAATGTGATTTGACTACAGATTCTATGATCATGAATTAATTAGAAATAAAGAAACTCTTATGAAAAATGGCAGTAACCTCAATGGTATGGATTAACAACTAGAACTAGTAAAGGCTACACCCAATATCCTCAAAAATACAGAAACATACAAGCAAATGTTACTGCAGACTTTTGAGGCTCTTTTTGTCAATAACATTTCACAAACATATTCATTAAACTAGTAATGCAAAGTCCAGTGAAGTTAAGAGTGACAATTTGAGGTTTTCACTTTATTTAGAAAGGTAATTGTCTTAAGCTACGTACACAATTCCAATTATTATCGTTGTTAAACGAACGACGAACGATCCTGCACGATATCTACAAACGATCGTATAGCACCGATCCTGCACATACAGATAACGACACGATCGCTCGTAGATATTGTACACACAATAGATACGATCGTTTGAGCGATAGAGGGAGTGACGTGCACGACAGGAAGTGAACGAACGTTCGTTCGTCACGCATGCTCAGACCATGGACAATCAACGAACGATCGTACACACGAACGATGGTCAACGATCGTCGTCCAATCCGATCCGCCGGTCCGGTCGTTCGTTTCCAACGACTTTCCTCGTTCGTCGGCGTCGTTGGTTACTTTTTTTACGAACGATTTTTGCCCAATCGATCGTTCGTCGTTCGTTCGTCGTTCATTTTGAACGATAAAAATTGGAAGTGTGTACGCAGCTTTATAGTAACAATGCTTTTGAACCTCTGTTCTTTCTCTTCAGGACTTTGAACTATGGGATGATGTAGGATTGAATATCCCAAAACCTCCTGACCTTTTGCAACTTTATCGTAACTTTGGAAGCCACCAGGCTTTAGTAAAAGATACTGCAGATTTTTCAGTTGTTGTAAAAGAAGATGACCTTGAGCCCATTTCTAATTCCAACAAACCCATAGTGGAACCCCAGCCTGTCCAGGTAAGATTATTTTCTCTTTCATACCAAATAGTTCTCTAAAGTCATTTATCAGTCTACTGTTGCCATCTAAAATCTTTTTATCTTTTTAGTCATCTGAAGTAGTTCAAGAACTAGAAATTAAAATCAGTCAGTGCAATGAAGAAAAAGAAGCCTTATTGGAACAAATTAAGATGCTTCAGAGGTATGTAGTACAGGTAATCCTCGTTTAGCGATTTACCTGTTTACCGACCGCCCACACTTATGACCAGCTTCTCGGATGAGTACAAAACTATACAGTATACCTCCCCACAGTGTCTCTTTTTCAGTCTTCCGGACTCCAGCTCTCTTCCTCCTCTGCATTTCTGCGCAATCCCTGGTCTGCAGACTGTCAGTGAACTTGTCGCTAACTAACTAACCGTTGCACACTTGCAGCACTGCGGACCGCGTCCATCCTATGCTCCTCTCTTAACAACCAATTCGCAGGAATGGAACCTCTATTCAGATATATATCTGTCATCTTAGAGCAGAATTCTCAGCTTGTGTCTGTTGTAACCCTTTAAGTACACTTGACATGTATAATGTTGCTTTTGTATAGCAGTGACAAAACAGCTGAACCCTCTCCACCATGAACAGTTCACTGCTTTCAGACAAGCTTCGTGTGCAGATACAGCTATAGGTCAGCTCCACACATTTAGACACAAAAGAAAACGTTAGGCTGCACACCTGTTTCTGGCTCAAAATTTTATTGGTACCAAGAAACCAGGATGATTACAGGGCATTTACGCGCGTATTTCCTTCTAGTTGATCTTTATCACTATGATTCAGCCCCACTATGGGGTGAAACATGTTTGTGTATATGTACAATCACCCTGTTTCTCCTAGGATCAATTAAGTTTTGAGCCTAACATGGACTTGTACTGTACGACCTCCAGTTTCTATAAGGCAGTTGAAAGTTTTAGAAAAATGTTTTCCATGGTTTCTACGGCCTTTTGGTTAGAATAAAAAAACGATCAAAATTCTTCTTCTTTTTCCTTTTGTTGATATACTATTTTATACTACATTGTGAATATTTTCCAACACTTGCTGTCCCAGAGACACTTATACAAAAGAATTGAGGGGTGCAGTTATCACCTAAACAGGCAAACACTTCATAATATAGTACATTTAAAGTGAAGATGAATATGCATTTCCATTGTGTGTTCTTTTCCATATTGAAAAATGAATACATTTAAAATAAAATATATATACACTTCATTAACAATTAGGTTTACACTTCTATAACCAGTAAATTAAGTACCATTAGTTCAACGGCTAAATGTAGCCCTTTTATAACTTTGTATGCTACAAATAAAATACATCTGAAAGGAGTACATACTTTATAATAAAATACCTTTAGCATACTTTTGTTTATACCCTATGCTCCTGAATTGATGGGCAAGGAGACTCTAAGTTTCCAAGTTTAAAATCCTCTTTTTTTATTGCATTGTATTTATAGGTTTTAGGGTAACAAGGATGTGGTCATGTACTAATGTCAGAGTCAGCTACAGAGGCATTGATATTGGCCAATCCTTTAAGGAGGGCAACGCATTTTAGAAGTTAATTTATCAATAGTTAAATATCTGGTCTGTATTTTACAATGGGATCACTGCTCCTAGTAGTTAACAAAGTTATACAAACCTTTTTACTTTGAGCTGCTTAGGACAATTTAAACTCTAAGAACAATAAAAAAAATGCTATCACATTACAGAGACAAAACTGCATTTTTTTGCCTTAACTCTTATCATGCCTATATAAATTTTTTGATAAACTATTCTAAAACTATGACCAATAATATAGAAATTGTTCGTGTTGTGGCTATAAAAGGCTCCACCCTTCTGGAAAGGCTTCACACCAGATTCTGAAGGGTGTAGGAAGTTGTTTCCAATATGCCAATAGAGCATTTGCGAGGTCAAGAGATATTGAGCTGTTTGGTCAGTTTGGAATTCTGTAGTGTTGGAGATCTGTCCAGGCCACAAGCATTCTCCACAGTAAACATATGGACTTTTGTGCAGTCTTATTGGAACATGAAAGGTCCTTATCTAAACTGTGTGCTATAACATTAACCATGGAAACACCTGAAGTCAATATTTGAGAGTATATGCTTATGTTTGCCCATATAGTTATTTCTAATAATCAGATGTCCTCAATTTTTTAGCCCTACAGCACACATTTAAAATCTGTTTTGTTTTTTTTTGTTTTTTCAGGGAACTTGATGTTCTAAAGACAAAGCCTTTAGCAGACGTTATTTCTGAAAAGCCAGTGGTGCCTGACAGGCTGCAGAGTCAAACATCAGTGGAAAGTGATCCTTACATAGATATAAGAACATCTGACAGTGACAGTAAATATGACAGAACTGAGGAAAGCCAAATCATGGAGCCGTCAGAAACAGACTTTCCGCTTGCTGAGGATATCCCACCCATGCCTGACCTGTCAAATGTTACCAAGAGAGCACTTCTTTCCACCCCACCTATTAAAGAAGGCATACAGTTTGACCAACCTAACAGGCAAGTATTGCAAATTGACTTCACTGATTGCTTCTTAAAAACTGATGTATACTGAATATGTTGACAGCACACTTGGGCAACATGAATAATACATTTTGGATTTTTTTTAAAAACACCTTACAAATACCTTCTTGCCATGTGTATTTTTTTCTTTTGCAGAAAACTGTCCCCAGCCTTTCATCAAGCACTACTGTCTTTTTGTCGAATGTCTGCCGACAGTCGTTTGGGTTCAGAGGTGATAAAAATGTTTAAAATATTATTTATAAAAAAAAAAGCATTTCTCTTCTTTGATAATGGTTATACATTGATAGCTTAACCCCTTTTAACAACTGGGATAGAATGTAGACTGCAGGAGGTCCTGTCTTACCATACTTAAGTGTTTTTGACATTCCAAATTATAGGTTACAGGTTCTAAAATATCTTATCGGTCCAGAAGGATTTGATCAAGAATTTTATGTGAAATATTGATTGATTTAGCCATATCCTAAGAGATACAGTTCTAAAGCATTTATGACATGTTAGGCTAGCAACTCTTACATCAGACAAGTATTGTTGGCTAATCAGCCTGATCATGTTAGTGTTTCCATTCATAATTAAGGTTACCACTAGGCATATGGCTAAAATACATAAAACGGAGCAATTCAGCCACAAAGTCAATGTTACAGTTTGAATGCAAAAGTGATATGCTGACAAGACTCTCTTAGCCTCCAGCCTGCTGCTTGGGCAGAAAAGAGCAACAGCGAAATGAATAAGACCTTTGCTCAATCTTCGGCATATTTATTTAGCTTCAAGTGCTGCCCTTCACTCTTCTAATCTCAGTGCTTCTTTATAGTGGATTGCAAGAGGCTGATTTCAAGTCAAATTTAGGTATTTACACTGTTTCTGCCTCACAAATATAGATAAGTAACAATGAATAGTTGCACTTAACATTATATTTTATATCTTTCTAATGTTTAGCTTTAATAGACCATTGCTATGTGAAGTGTTTGTAAATTTCTTCTGTAGACTGTTTTTTAAATGCCATAGTAATGCTAGTAAAAGGAAGATGTGCATATTAGATTGCTTTTATTGCGGAGCACAAAAATTTTTTTTAATATTTTCACGGATCTTGCTATTGTGTCATGCATTAGAATACTTATTTTCCTGCAGTTATTTAGAAGTAATATACAAACTAACAACAACTTAAAAGCTTCATTCCTATATCTTCTACCTGTTGTCTGATGACAATGTCTCTCACCTGGTCACTGTAAGAGTTCTTAAAATTAATTAAAATTGCAGGTGTCCCGTATAGCTGACAGTGAGAATGGAGTCATGCTGATGCTGGGCCGCTGTCTGCCTCATATTGTCCCGAATGTTCTCCTAGCAAAACGAGAGGTAAGGAACATCTATAATGACAGTCTATGCTTAGATTACCGAGCAACGCAAATGTAAATTGGTAAAATACTTCAGTTAATAGTTCTGTTTTTGTGCATGCCTCATCTTTTAGAAAATGGTTGTTCATCTGTGTCAGGTGAGTTTGGCCTAGTCTCCTAGAAGAATGTCATATGAACACCTATATGCAAATTAATGCATATAACATTTCAGTAGTAAATAGTAGCTGATATGTTTGCAGTCAATGCCTTTTATATATGTTATTAAACATACTGTATATGATTATTGCCTATTACAGAGTTTATTAGTTCACTATTAGTCATGTGTATGTTTCCTACTTAGTGACATCTTTGAAGGAAGCTTATACTGGAAGAGATATGTAGGCTATTTCTGCTCCCATTCTAAAATAATTTATTGCCTGGCTGTCTTAAGCTTTAGTGCTGAATTATTATACCTATTAGATCAGCATGACAGCCAAGCAGCATTTGAGAAGATGATGGTTCAGAGATGGCAGGTAGGTTATGTACTGTGCTCGGGTTTAAATAATACCAGACTAGGCGTTTTCCTTGGTACACGTGAAGTATACAGGGTTTAGCGTATATAGTTAGTACATCTGCTTTGTTGAACACTTACTAATGTTGATAAATACTTTTTCAAAAATTCATACAACATACCCTGTAGCAAGCAAGCAGAATATATTTAAAATAGGTTAATATTACTATTACATACTACCTTTTCCATTACAAAAGATAAAAAGTTAGATTTTTTCATAACTAAGGTTTTGGCCATATGAGCACCAACTTAGTAAAGAATGGTCTTCGTTGCTCGGTATGTACACTACCAAACTCCTGTTATCTGCCGAGATATAGTCTTGGTTAGATGAAAAACTTGGTTATAAAGTATCCATATTAGTACAGTAATGTGAAAAAGGAGGTACCTACTATGGTAATTGCAGACCATTTTTTCAAAATATTTGAGCAATTGACAAAATCTTCATTAAAACAGTTTGTACATAAAAAAGAATATATACTTAAATAAAATAAAAAATTAAATAAAAACACATGGAACATTTGCCTATGGAATATTTTCTGATGGTAGATGTAGGAACATTGACACTAACTGCACATCCCACAATTATTTTTGTTCTTAGGAACTACTTCTCCCACCAATTTGTCAGCTGTTGGGCAGAATTTGATTGCCCAGCCAGTCCTGAATAAACAACACAGGTTCTACCGGCATACTCCTTAAGAAGGCAGAGATCAGTGGCACCTAAACTAGAACACCCAGTTCCTACTGGCCACCATTGTAGAAGAAATTCTTCAATAGTATCCATGGGTTGCACTTGTTCAGGTGACTGTATGTAGCAGTCTCTGATCTCCAATTAAACCTGAGTTGTATGGGTTTGAAGACTGGATTGCCTGGCATTATGTTTGGCAGGCCTAGTAATTATATGAAGAAAAAGAAATGTTACTTGTGCTGGACAATATTCAGCTAATAGTTGTTTGCAATGGACGACACTTTTTACAGTTTTTTTATGATTTGGGCTTGATTTTTCTATCTGCAGGATATGACCACTTGAGGGCAGTATAAACAAGTGATGCCACTCTGATCAATCAAACACACACACAAATCTCCTGTATAGTAACACATTCATGGTGTTTATGCTAATATTGAGTAGCATATGTTATGCATTGTGTTATATTTTTTAGCCCAATAAATCTACCACTAAGTATCATGCAGTGCAAGTGCCCATTTTAATTGTTGGAAATGTTTGTAGTGTATGCATGCAGGTGCAAAGTGCCAGGTTATCTTGATTCTCAATACAGTTACAGTAATTGTTCTTGGAAGTGTCCCTAAAAACTTTTATGACTTAAACGTTAAAAGGAAACAGGAGCGGCTATTGCTGACTTCTTGTTAAAAATATAGTCTCCAGTGTTTCAAGCTGTGTGTTCCAGGTTAGCTAATCATTAGGTAGAATAACCAGGATTGGGATTACAGCCCTATCACTTCTACTTAATAAAGGTAGCTTGTGCTTGGAAAAAACACAAACGCAGACATTAGTGGACTGAAGTATGCAATATGTGTGATGCCACATCATAAGGCTCCAATGATGATCTAATGACGGGTGATCAACAAATGTAGCCGCATGCAGGGACTGGTTATCTGTACTATATTACATATTTGTTTGAGTTTAAATATCCATTATGAAGAATTTTATAGTGTTTTCGTTCGTACAAAAAGTCAATCTGGATCAGCATCTGAATAGTTTTATAATTTTTTTTTCCAGAAGTGCAAGTAATAATCCTTTAAATTTGCTTTAAAATGTAATCTATTTCATCTTACTGGTCTTTTAAGTCTCCTAATCTCACTCATTCACTGTACCTAAGGGGGAGCCCCAAAGAGAATAGTGTTAGATGGACTAGTTGGTTTGTTTAGGTGACTTAGTCCAGCTAACAATTTTTAAACAGTTAAAGCTGGAATAAAGGTTTCATATTTATGATGATAAATGCTGACCATTGTAAAAACTCCTATCCTTGTAAAAGGTTTTTGTCTTAACCCTCAAAATGCCACTTTCAATATCATTTGGTCTGTTTTAAAAAAACAAATGTCCTGGCAGTATCAAGCGACTATGCAGCTATGTTACAGGTGGTGATGGTTGGTGTTTCAATACAGCAAAGACTGCTGAAATATTGTTTATGATAGACTGCATCATGAATTTTGGAAACTTTTGGACCACTAAATAATTTTCAGGTGTATGAAATCAAAAGGTGTGCAAAGTGAGTTTTCCTGGAATACAGCCGCAGGAGTAGAAAAGCCTGTCCCATTCCTTCATGTATGACCCTTAGTCCGTGTAGTAGCAGTGGTCTCTCTGCAGAGATATGACACGGCCCCGGCAGATTCAGACCTGAAGCTCTGCAATCCTCCACCTTCATGCCCCCCTCTTGATTGGAAAGTTGTAGCTTAGAAGGCTTAATAGGGTGTGTGCCAGAGCTCTGCAGAAGCACTACTTCTTCCACACAGAAACCAAGGGTTCTTTACCATAGCATGCTAGCAGAGAATAGCTGTGTCTGCTCTCTAAAAAAGAAACAAACGGTATGCCTCTTTGTACCTCTGTTTTGATGCTGCTGAAATGTAATTGTCTGATTTAAACTTAAGTGGAAATTTCATTAAAATAAAAAATACCACTTACCTTTACTTCTGCAGAGCCTTCAATCCCTCTACATCTAGCCTTGCCGCCCGCGCTGTTCTGGATACTTCCTTTTTCCCAGGGCAAAGTGCCAGGCGCCACGATTGTGGTGTTAGGCCCGCTTTAAAGCTTAATTCAACTTTAATAAGACTTTAACTTTCAACTTGCATAATACCAGCTTAAAATATTTATTATTTATGAATGAAGTACATTTTTTTCTGTATGAAAATAACCAAACATTATATTTTATGGTAAAAAGTTTTGGAGCATGTCTGGTCAAAAGTGATTTGGGAAATTTTGCTTGCCACATCTGTTGATATCCACCGTCATTCCATTTGGTCACACGTCTCAATCAGATTTAGGACTTTTTTAGTGCAGTCTTTCCTCATTTTTTGGTTTCAGTGTTTGTCTTGGTTATCCCAGCAGTTTTAATCTTATTGTCAATGAGTTGGTGACATTACAATTAGATATATGTATGTAGGGACAGCTAACATCCTCTCAAGCAATCAAGAAATGCCAAATGATGTCCATATTGATGTTGGTGGACTGAACAGCAGAACTTTTAGGGATGTCAATGTATTCCTAAGCACCATAAATTGTATGTAGCAGCTGTGGCTTTTTAATATCATAACTCACCAGCATGGATAGGCTTTAATTTATATTCAAGTAGCCGGGTCATGAGTATTTTCTTTTACTAAGTTCCTTTAATTTAGTCTCCCCATCTTGCTCTTGGCTTTTAGCCTTGTTATTCTAGCATAATTAAATACACCACAGCTATGCAAGTTTCCTTTTGTTTGTTTTCCTTTCTGCAGACTTGTGAACAGAACTTGCCTGCAGGCATAGGAATATTTTCACAGAAGAGGCGATAGTAAAATGAATCTACACATAACCTTATAATTTGTAACCTTTTATGGGAGTTATATGTGTTAGGTTTCAATTGTTGATAGGTTTATTTTAAAGCTTGATCTACAAAAAAAGGTGCCAAAAGAGAATCTTCCCCTATAATTAGTTGAAACACATAATATTTAGTTTTACCTGTAAGGTAACCCAAATATAGTGATCCAATCACCCCTGTTCTGCATGCACGAGGAGAGTGACAACACTTTTCACTGCATGCCTATATTCAGGTTTTGTACTACTGCTTCTTTTCCTGACTATGAAAAACTAATTTTTACCATTCTTTTCTACATCAGCATTTATATTACAAGGCTCCGGGCTGATAAATAAGGCATAAAAGTTTCAAGTAAACCATGCCATTTAACTTGCCCCCCACATATGTTGCATAGAGGTTTTGTGAAAACAAATAACTATACAGAATAAATAGAAACGTAAATGGAGGCACCAAAAAGAGAAAAAAAATACACTAGGGCATTTGATGAATGGTTTGCCCTGAAGTAATTGTTAATAATATCAGGCAGGACACTGCAGCACTGCACTTTTACAAAGATTGCCTAATTAGTGTTATCTGTGTTCCATGGAAATCTAAATTTGTAAAGCATGTTCTGCTGCATGCCAGAAAATGGCATAAAATCTCAGCTCATACAAACACACATGAGCTTTGCATCATATGATTTATTAAAGCTCTCCAAGGCGGGAGTGCCTGAGTGATCTAGCAAACCTGTAATGGATCTGGTCCAGGACTGAAAACATTTGCTAACAAATAGCAAATTATTTTAAGAAATCCGTTCTGGGTTTTCTGGATCACCCAGGTTCACTGATGAAAGTGTATCCTCTCCAGCCTTGGAGAACGTCAATAAATCAAGTCCAATGACAGAACTACTAATAAATCCCCTATTTCCATAAGGGTTAGAGCCTTTAAACCTCCATGACCCTGTGGATAGCAAATTTCAGTCTGCAGAGTCCATGCAATCCTGTTATCCAACAAATTTGCAAGTCTATCTATCTATCTTTAAGTTCTTCCCCCCCAGTTGATTCTTCTGAAATTCGCTGTTGGTGAATTCAATGGTCGTATGTTTTCTACAGGTCTCATATTAAAACAATGACTCGTCCTGCCACCTAGTGGCTAATAGTCATAAGATCACAGGTGTCAGAATAGGAAATGAATAGGAAAGAAACAATTATTTTGTATTAGAAAAAACTACCGTATTTTTTGCCATATAAGACGCACTTTTTCTTCCCCAAAACTTAGGGGGAAAAGTTAGTGCGTCCTATACGACAAATGTGTTAAAAAAAATAATTAAAATATTATACTCACCCGATACCCAGATCCTGCGTGTGTCTCTGGCTGCAGCGTGTCTCTCTTCTCTCCTCTGCCAGCATCGTGTTTTCTCCTGTCTGTAAAGCAAAGCGAAAGAAGCCGGCACAGCGCCACCTGCTGTTCCCTGTCCTAACTGCCGTACAATAGAAAAAAAGCACAGAGTGATCAGAAGGGGAGTTTGAATGACAGAGTGATCAGAAAGGGAATTTGAAAGGTACAGAGTGATCAGAAAGGGAATTTGAATGGCACATGAGTGATCAGAAGGGGAAATAATCTTTCAGAAACTTTTTTTCTAGATTTTCCTCCTTTAAAATTGGGTGCGTCTTATATTCCGGAGCGTCTTATACGGCGAAAAATACGGTAATTTTTGACCTTAATAACTTTTTTAAAGAGCCCTCACTATTTGCCAACCAAAAGATAAATAACTCAAAGCCTATTACCAGTGATTTGGTCGTGACACCTTATGTGCTTTTTTTTATTTATTTGGTACCATTAAAGTAATTGCATCTTGAGTCTGTAACCCAGTTAGAAATCAGTAAAGGGAACTTTGTGTGTTTATTGCTTAGAAAGTATATACAGAAGATTAGTGACATTTTACCCTAATGTGTTTTACACATATCGTGCATACTTCAATGTTAACGCATTAATGTCTGCAGTGCACATAAACAGCCAGAATCAAGACAGTGAAATTGGGTTACCTGCCCAGTACAATTTAAACCACAGCTGTGATTGCCAATTTAAACAGTGCAGAAAGACACACCGAAAAACACAAAACCTTACTATACCTTACACCAAATAACCCTGAATGACCTAAACTGTACTATTGACAACTTTCTAGCAGCGGGTAGCAGGTTTTCCTTAAGAATTTGACAGTGTGTTGCCCCATCCATATTGGCTTTTCACTAGCTTTTTCCAATTGGCCAAAAGAATCTTGAAGGTGTTTTGGCAAAGCTAAATTTAGGTGTAATGTAGCATTTTCGCAGGAATGGCTTTTTTGTAGTCTTTCCATACAAGCCACATTTGTGCATCACTTGTGATATTGTTCCCACATGCATACAATGACAACTCCGCCTTAAATTGCTGTAACTGTATTGGATGAATGGAAATATATTTTTCTGTGAATGTCTTTATTTCGGGCTGCAAGCAACAAAATGCAATTTTTTTGGGGTAGAATTTTTTTCCATTCCCACTGTATATATTTTCCACTCCATCTGGTTACCTGTATGGTAGTATTGACTTCTGGGAGTCGTGGAAGGTTAAAGAGGCCTTTTAATACCTCTGCTAGTTCTTTTCAGTTAGTCACATCTGTTACTTCAGATTCTGAAATAATCTATATTTAAGAACCGGTGCAATCTGTACAGAACCAGAAAACAAATGCCACATAATAGTAAACTAACTTAGTGTTACTTACCCTATTGAATTTTTAAGACCCTAAAGTGGTGGTTTGAAAAGTCTGCTAGTGTAAAGGTTAGGATCAAGTTAACCTAGAACTCATGCACAGTTCAGATGTTTGCTGTTCAATATTTAATATCATTTAAAAACCTGTCATCTGTGAGAACACCACAGACCACTTGTTAACATTTGCATGTTATACCTTTGTAAGGTACGCATCCATTTGGACTAGTGGTAGGTTTCCTTTAAATGTGCAACTTTTCAATGCATTTATTTTATGCCTCACTTATCCCTAAATATTATCTTCATGGTTTTATTTCTCCTTTGTTGTACAGGAACTGATACCACTTATACTGTGCACTGCATGCCTCCACCCAGAGCCTAAGGAAAGAGACCAGCTTCTGCATATACTCTTTAATTTAATAAAGCGCCCTGATGATGAACAGAGGTATGTTGTATATTAAGGTCATATTTCTGCTACAAAACAACAGATATTCTAAGGCAATGATTAATTATGTTCCAGCAAACATTTGTCTGGGTTAGGTAATAATGCATTTCTAATCTAATTATTTTCTGGCAAAAAATGTGTAGATGCACCTGTTTTACTACACCATACACAGTGCAATTGTAGAAATTGATTTTCATACATTTGCATCGTTGTCCTGTCTGATATAGATATATCTGTAGTATTGAAACTGATACAATGGGCCTAACTTTTTTTTTTTTTTTTATATAAGCTCTCCAAGACTGGACAAGATAGATTATCATGGGTAAACCTGGGTGATCCAGCAAACCTGGAATAGATCTGGTCCAGGATTGAAAACATTTCCCAACTATTAGCAAATGATTTTTAAGAAATCTGTTCCAGGTTTGCTGGATCATTCACATTATCCCATGATATTCTTTCTTCTCCAGTCTAGGAGAGCTTTAATAAATCCGTATCATTGTGTTTATATTAAATCGGATGTAGCCTTAGCACCTTTGAACATTAGGGCAGACTTGTCTGAAAAGTGCCCCTCTTCACCAGGTTTTTATTGGTTTGGAATCTTCAGCCATCTCTTGTTGGCTAGGTTAGGTTGACTCACAGGACTTTTAATGCACACAGGACTTCTCGGCAAGGATTGGTGCCAAACCTGTATGCGGAGCTGCATGTGTGGCTCAGTGTACAGAGAAAGAAAAAAAAATACTTGTATGTAAGCAAATTTTACTTTCACTTTTTGAATATTTTTTACTTCCAAAAATTATCCAGATATATAATTAAATTTACTTTTTTTTTTTAATTTTTTTTTTTTCCTTCTGTTTTAGGCAGATGATTTTAACTGGATGTGTGGCCTTTGCCCGACATGTTGGACCAACTCGGGTTGAAGCAGAGCTTTTACCACAGTGTTGGGAACAGGTTGGATACTCAGTTTCCATTAAATATACCCTAAAAATTAAATTCTTTTATTTATCTTCCATTTCATGTTTTCATATGTTGCTTTTATATTTTTCATGTTTCATCCGGTTTCATTTCTTCTAAGACAGCACAATCATTATGTGCCAGTCAATAAATGCCAAATTTACTTGGCAGGTTTTCTATCGTAATATTGTTGGAAATTTGGCAAGAAAATGTAATTTTCTTAAATCCCGTTTAAAGAAACATGTTTTGTATAGGCACTGATAATTTCGGCATAGATTTTATTACTATGTGCTGCAACCAGTTCAGTTTTTTATTGGTTTTGCAGTCATGCAAAATGTTCATCATTACCGATGAAAATGCGGATCCATAATCTCTGAACCCTAGGACATCTACACCAAGCAATGGAGTACAGTGCCCGTCTAACACAAAGTTTTCATTCATACTGTTGCTGTGGGGTGTAAAATATTTGGCACTACAACTTGGTAACTAAATAGATTCTGATGTTTTAGAATCCATTACATTCAAAGCCTCAGGCACTTAGTTGTCCTTTACTGTCTGTATGCTCTTCTGGGAAGGCACACAGTTCTTTCTTCTTTGTTTCCGAGATTTATTCTAAATATGTGCAGACACGTGTGCAAAGATTTTTATGCTTCCTCATATTTTATTATAAACTAAATCTGTTTTATCTAGTCCTTTTTTATTAATGAAAATAATTTACTATTTCTGCCCTTTGTTGTAACAAACTTTTTTATTTATATTGTTGTTTCAGGTTACTCTTATTTATTTTAATTTTCTAGCATTTTTTAGGCTTTGTGCTAATAGTGCTAATGCATGCTGTCTTTTAGATTAATCACAAATATCCAGAAAGAAGACTTCTTGTGGCAGAGTCATGTGGAGATCTGGCACCATACCTTCCTGTGAGTCCAATAATACATTTCTAAGGTGAAAGTAGGACAGCTATAAATTGTCATTTTTAAAATCCTTCATCCCTTACCATGTATACTTGAATCAAAAGCAATCAGAATATAAACTGAGGTACCTATTTATAACCTTCAAAAACAAGGGAACTACATTGACTTTAGTATAACCCTAGGGCACAAAATGTAGTTGTCACTGCGAACATTCAAAATGGTAATCAACAGAAATGCCAGTAAAATTAATGTAAATAAATAAATACATACATACTATATTATATTAAAATATATATATATTTAAAATGGGGGAAAAAATTAAATCACATGGGCTCAGTCTGTGTGTAACAAATTCAAAAATGTCTATGGTGCTATAATGTCAATAAATACCAATGTGCTTCTTTGCATTCAGAAAGAAATCAGGAGCTCTCTTGTGCTTTCCATGTTACAACAAATGTTAATGGAAGACAAAGCAGATATGGTGAGAGAAGCTGTGATTAAAAGCCTGGGAATTATTATGGGATACATTGATGATCCTGACAAATATCAACAGGTGAGATTACTGTGACAATTTCCTATACAATCCAAGATCTATTTTTATGTTGGTTAGAAAAAGATAAGTTTTAGTACTTTTACCAGTCTTTTATGTCCCTCTCAGAGAATTTTTCTTTTTACTTTTTGTCCTTAAGATACAATGGGTTGTTAAAGGAAATTTCCCCAAAGTGAGGGGGATCCTGCATTCCAAAACTGACATCATAACAGGTTTCTTCATTTGGAGATTTTACCTTGTCTCCTGGTCTGTCATTATTGTCAGGTTTTAGATTTCCTCTGTCTTTCATTCCAGGGACAATGGTCATCAAGTTTGAACTTGGCCATGCTGAGGGCACTTTCCCACAAGTGGTTTATAAATATGTAGTTCTTTTTGGCACATGTACCTTGTGGGGAACTGAAAATACCTTGAAAGTAAAGGCCAAAGCAAGCAGTGACTCCATCAAAGCTTTAACTAAAAACAAAAGGCCAGCTCAAAAAGGCAAGCACAAAACTTATGTGGAAATGCTGGCCTTTTCTTTAGTTGATCTTCCTAGGAAGAGGGGACAAAGAATACATTAAAACTTTGACAGAGGTTCTAATCCTTGTATATCTAGTAATCAGAGATGAGAAACAAATTGCTGAAGATGGCTCTTTAGTACATAAGAGACTTTAATTACACACCACATGATTTTTCTGTTTTTTTTTTTTTTTTACAACTGATTTAGGGTTTTGAACTTCTGCTGACAGCATTAGGTGACCCATCAGAAAGAGTGGTGAGTGCAACTCACCAGGTATTCCTACCAGCCTATGCTGCATGGACTATGGAACTGAGCAATCTCCAGTCTCATCTCATTCCCACTCTTCTCAGCAAGATTGAAAAACTCCTCAGGGTAAGTTCAGATTGCAGGCTATATTAAATATTTTATTAGGTTTGTGGCTCTAAATAAATACAAGATCTGTGTAAACCAGCAAAAACATTTTTAACTCATAAGGAGACTCTTCAGCATCTTTAGCGTTTAGCTCTGAGTATGAACTCTCTATAGGTATGATATATAAATATATAGATCTCTATATATGAATGATAATGCAGAGTTTAACCACAGACTGGTTGCACCTATGCTGGCAGGTTGATTGTTACCATGAAATATTAACTAATATTTGAAGTATTAAATAATATTATGTCTTGTTGATTATTTTTTTTCTTACCTTCAGGAAGGAGAACATGGATTGGATGAACACAAACTGCACATGTATCTTTCTGCCTTGCAGTCACTTATTCCTTCCCTATTTGCTACTGTATTACAAAATGCACCATTTACAAGTAAAGCCAAGCTTCAGGGAGAAATACCCCAGATAGAAGGTAAGAAAAAGTCATATCTTTGAAACAAAACAATGTGTTTGGCTAGTTCTACTTTATGCCCTGGAAAAATGCGTGTGTGCTGGACTGTTTTTGCGTTTGTCAAAAACTATTCCTATAACTATTCCTATTTGTCTCTTTTTGCATACCATACTTTAGTGGTTATAAAGCAGTAGTGGTTTATTCACAGATACACACAAAAAACTTTGATTTGATTTTTCCAGCTTCTATTACAGTCTGTCTACTTGTCCTTAAAATAGATCTGCTGGCTGTGTGATTTTCCTGCATCTGACTCAGCTGTCCCAACATGTGAGACTGTGTAATATCCTATGCCGCAGAGTACTGCTTTCTTATGGTTTTCACATTTACATTTATTTATTTTTTTTAGTAGTTTGTGTGTTGTGTTTGTGTGTGTACATTTTATATATTATATATAGTTTTTTTATCCCTTTATGTTTCACATGACTAATTTTCACTTCATGCATTAGGTTAGTTTCTGTGTAGGAGTGCAGATTTTTTCACATTCATCTGCACATGGGGGGGTGGGTTACCATTCCAAACAACCCTCAGTCAATCTAAATGCTCCATGTTATGGTCATTAACAACAGAACTCAGTGGTTGTTCATGAACACAGCAAGTAACCTTTCCATTGCCTTTTGACGTTGTTACAGGCAGGAACATTCTCTACTGTGTAATTCCCAGGTAAATGGTGACAAACTATGTGCTGCAGGTGGAAAGGAAATAAAATTTTAAATGTAGGATGGCAATGTAGTAGTAAAAGTGAGATATGTAGGATGTAATTGGACCATTTTGAATGAATTTGTCTTTTTTTTGGGGGGGGGGTATTATTCCACTTTAAGATAAAAACATCATCCTTCCTGTTACTGGTTACTAATCTATTTCAGCATGACTGTTAAAGCAAGTGTTGATGCACATTTGTTCACTTTAAAACTTCTCTCTCATACAAGTCTGTGGAAATGCAGTCAATACAACTTTGATTAACCCAGAATCATCCTAAAAACATCTTACATTGATGACAGAAGCATGTTGCCTTTGTCCATCAAAGTCTGTAGACAAGCCATTTAATATAGCTTCATATTAACATATTTACATTTTCAGAATTAGAAAAGACGTTTGCAGATTATCTTCTAAAGCTCTTCAAAAAAATCCTAACTACTCTGTAAGCAATTCTACATTTACATAAGCTGTGGCTTGTCTTACATTTTATTGAGCTCAGAATGAAACAAAAAATGTGGAACAACATTTTAGTAACAAGCAGTGATATGTTGCAAACTAATAGGAGAAATAGCACAACTGTAATTTGAATGTGTGCAAATTCTGTTTTGTATTTTTAAACTTTACATATTTTTGTTGGCCTCAACAAATTAGGAAATGTACCTGGAAAGGACAGCTCATTCCTAACATCTTATTCCTGTGAAATCTGTTGCCAATAGAATCATGTTTTCTGGCTTGCTGATTGCATTGTAAAGAGGAGTGGTTTCATTCTGAAGGTCATTTATAAACACTTCCCACCTTCTATATAAGTGTCTGATTTGTCTGTCTTTATATAAGGGCTTGTTCAGATAAGGGTTTGGAATGAGCCCAACAGTTGGCACCCTGCCAGCAGATCATAATGAACCAGAAATTAAACATTTTACAGCCACTAGTACTGAAATTGCTCACTATCATCCCCATTCATTTCTCTCTCATAGGTCCTTTTATGAGTGGCCATGGTTGGAATACTACATGAGAACCAGAGGCGGTTCATGGGTTTTAGAAAGTAGTAACCACAATAAAACCTTCCCATCTGATCTATCCCTTAAGCATTGTCTGACACATAATGTTATGTATTAGGGGTGTGTGAGTGTGTGTGTGCATTTCCTTCACCATTAGGTATGTTCAACAGGTTATAGTTAGAAAATGAGTCCAAAAGTCCAACCAGTCCATCAGTTTTTCTTCTTCTTTTTTTTTTTCTTCTAACCATTGCTGGGTGATTATGACAATGTTTTCCAGTGAAGCTGGATTTCAGCATACAGTGGCAATGTAGAATTGCCACCTCTGTGACTCTACAAAGGAAATCCCCTATGGTTGTCATACTGCTTTGTAAAATTATGTATACTAGATCTTTTTATAGTACTGATAGTAACTTGTCCGAGGAAATTCACACGTTACAGAGAAAAACAAAACTCCAAATTCTAGAAGTCATGTTTTACTGTTGTCCTTTTATCTTTTCAGTGACCAGATTTCCTCGGCCCATCTCGCCTCTTCAAGATGTAGCCACCATTATTGGCAGTCGTGAGCAACTGGCTGTGCTACTTCAGCTTTATGATTATCAACTAGAACACGAGGGGACCACCGGATGGGAAACTTTACTTTGGGTTGTTAATCAGCTGTAAGTTGGTGTTTAGTTTCCACAAGTGTTTTTAATGTACCCAGAATCAGATATATGTTTATTATTATTGCATGCATGCAGGGTCATTTGTAAGTGAAATACTTACAGGCATGTACTACTTCTAACAAGCCATAGTAATTCAAAGCATGTCAAAGCCTAAACGGTCATTTTAGTTAAGGTGGCTCAGAAGTTAGCAATCGGGCCCTTGCAGTGCTAGGTCCCAGGTTCAAATCTCGGCCAGGACACTATCTGCATGGAGTTTGCATGGTACTCCAGTTTCCTCCCACATTCCAAAAACATGCAGGTAGGTTTATTGGCTTCCCCCCCAACATTGACTGTAGAATGTATTAAATGTATCAT
The DNA here is from genome assembly GCF_032062135.1 of Pyxicephalus adspersus. NCBI lineage: Eukaryota > Metazoa > Chordata > Amphibia > Anura > Pyxicephalidae > Pyxicephalus > Pyxicephalus adspersus. The sequence continues at coordinate 67,227,868 of NC_092862.1, read as the reverse complement.
ATAACTATGATAGGGACATTAGATTGCGAGCCCCTTTGAGGAACATTTAGTGACATGACTATCGACATTGTAAAGCCTTGCGTAATATGTAGGCGCTATATAAATACTGTATAATAATAATAATGATAAAGGTTTAGCATCTGCTTTGGTGGTTGGGATACAAGTTAAGAGATTACACAACCCTGGAACCATGTAAATCCTGGTTGCTATGAATATAAAATGTATAATATTGTTGTCTGACCTCTGGGGGAGAGGAAAATGTAAATTTTTTGTTTTAATTTTTTTTGCTGTAGCAGACTGATTATATCATCTCTTCGCTGTTTTTTTGTTTTTGTTTTTTTTTTTTTTTGATTGATGCAAAAATCAGCTGTATTGTACAATGAACAGGTTCCTTGGTGAACCTGCCTCATGACACCCTGTACTTACAGTAAGTCCCCGGTCCCAAAGTTAAACAATGTTGAGTGTCATTTAGTACAGAATGTGAAGGCCTTCTTATTTTAAATTCTAATTCCTGCTTGGAAGGGAAGTCCTTTAATCAGCACGTCTCAATGAATTGGTTTCCATGCATTTTGGGAAAAGTCTTATATTTTGTATAGCATTATTTCAAGTTGAATAAAAAGTAGCAGTAAATTTGCATTGCCTTTACTGACACTTTTAGCTTTATAGGTAATGCTGGTGTACTGAAAGGTAACCTCATTTGCAGATTAAAGGTTTGCTGAAACAGTTTTTTTTCTGGTTACCAACTATAAAGCAATCTCTGTCCAGTTTTGGCGAGAACTTTTTAGCTTTGGTCAATGTGAAGACTAAAAATCTGTGTATCTTTAACGTTTCTGTCCTTACTAACTGAGAGCAGCTGCAGGAAACCCCTCCTATTGACTAGTATACCACTGTGTACATAGAATCATTCAATACTTACTCCAGTTGCCATTTATTTACTTGCCAGTCTGTGTAGTAAAACCGCAAACTCCCTTCACATACCTACTTTGTATCTCTGTAATACAAACATATAATGCAGTAAAAAGCACAAAACGGCACATAATTATGCATGTGTTTGTATATGTGAAGTGTTTCGGGTCTTCCAAGCCATCACTTGTAAAATCGATCAGATTGGTCGGTTGAGTGAAAATTTGACAGCAAATCTGTTAGTGTGGCAGTCATGCACATGGATAGTGAATAACATGTCCAGTTTGTATAAAAAAAGTAAATATTCCCTTAAAGTCAATGTATTATATATTGTCTGTGTGTGTGTATGTATGTATGTGTATATATATTTATATATATATATATATATATATATACACTAAAAAGTACCAGGTGATAAAAAGGGCTGGGTAGAACACTGATTTCTGGTTTTTAAGGGTACCTAGGTACTCCTATGTGTACAGCCTCATATCTGTATATCATTAATATGAGATTTAAGGCACTGCTGTCTCTGTTTGGAGCAGGATTTGGATGAGGCACCAAAGGGCTGCCTTTACTAAGATGGCTGTTTCCACACAGAGAAACGGCAAAACAAAGCATGGTGATATCTGTAGTAGAGAAGATCAGTTGTCAAAAGACCTTAGGTACACCTTTTTAGGTACAAGTTTTAAAATTGACATTCTCTTTAAAAAAGTAAAAACCTTGTACTAAAAGTACACAAGGACAGTCATAATTGCTTGTTTTATACTTCTTGTTACCACAAAGTGGTTGTACTTTACTGCTCATCTCTCTTAGCGAATTTGTAAGACGGCCATCCAGCTGAAAAATACTGCACTTCTTATGTTAGCAGTTTTGCGTGTTCCTAAATGGAGGCTGAATAATTGCAGTCAGAACAGAACACCCTCAAATGGCTAATCTGCTAATCCTAATATTTATTACAATAACTAAAAAATGAAATCATTGGTATTGTTGTTATTAAATTTATATTACAGCTGTGTGGATTAAGTTTTCACAAATTTTGATTTTAAAGTTAGGTTTTCTTGTGTAATTTTAGATTACCACAACTTATTGAGATAGTTGGCCGCATAAATGTTGCCTCCACAGCTTGCGTTCATGAGTTTTCGAGGTATTTCTGGAGACTGTGCAGAACATTTGGAAAAATATTCACAAATACAAAGGTAACCAAAACCTATTTTGTTCACCTGGAAATGATAAAGCCTGTCTTGTGTAAATGTATTATTGCGTATTCTTATTATGTAACCAGTTTGATGTAATCCTTATGACTACCTTTTTTCAGGTAAAGCCACAGTTCCAGGAAATCTTGAGACTGTCTGAGGAGAATATTGGTAAGAGTTTTTATATTGAAGCTTATGTTAATTGTATTTACCTGACAGCCTGAGTACTTGTAACCCCACCTATGAGAACAGCAAAGATGGTGGCTCAATCAATCTGTTAGATATGTTTATTTTATTATTTTTATCTATTGATGAGATTGGTGGGATTGACCAGTAACCATTTTGAGAGATTAGCAGGAAAACAGAAACATTTTTTGACCAATCCTTTCAGGAAAAATGACAACTTGACAGCTGTTGAGGACATCTGATTTATTGCCATGAGAAAGCAGACCGCTTTTTCATGCCAGTGATACCCCTAGCCTCCCTCTACTAAAACATTTAAACTGTTTGAGTTTGATTTTTTAACCAATTTGGCCTATGCAATCTATGCAAGAAAAGGTCCCACTTTCTTTCATGAGGTAAATAGACCAAGCTAACAAATAATTTTCTGCTTTGGACACTATTCTTTGAACTAGTGTATAAGACAGAATCCTGGTTTTCTTGATAAAAAAGATTTTCTATCTTGCACTGAAGTTCCCCTTTCTTTATAACTTTGCGGTCTGTATATATTTTGGAAAAAAGCTTTTACTGGATATGAAGACAAAGTGTATGATTGTTGCTTCTCTTTTGTTGGTGGGACTGTACCATACATTGTTACATGTAGCAGCCAGGATAATTTTATTGTGAATGACATTCCTGTAGAGGTAGTCAAGGTTTCTAATAAGGTAAAAAATTGTGGCAATTTAAATGTACAGCAGACATGAGAGCACGAATCTTGGAGAGGAAGGGCGTTGAGTAGTTTCCTGAACAAACGTCTGAGTTTTGTTTTTTTTTTTTTTGTTTTTTTAATAAATTTAGACTGAAGTCATGATAAAAACTTCTAAATCACTGCATAAAAAGTTACTGATTAAGTTGTATTAATGTCTGTCGGGAAAATCAGAAATGTTTGGATTTATTTAGTGCACTAGATTATTTTCCAGTTGGGTGTAAATTTCTTTACTGCAGCAGTAACACATTTCAAACTGCTGTTCACTACACTGGTGTAATATTGAAAAGCGTGGAAACTTTCAAAAATGTTCTAGCAACATTTTCAATACCAATTAATGCAGTGAGCTTGAAGCCTAATTTGTGTTTGGCGTTGCTGATGAATTTCTGACCAGGTCCATACTTTAATTTGGTCATTGCTGTTTTAAAACTGAATGCAATAAAAAGATGGCCTAGTAAAATGTACAGTCCATAGTTACATATGAAAGCACAGGGTTCAACCCGGAATTTTTTTTGAGCCATGTGGTAAGATATTGTAAGTGGGTGGCAGCCCTTTATTGTGACCCAACTGTTCAGTAGTCACCCAAAAACAGCTAGTTGGTTACGGAAAACTGCTGGGCGCCCTGCTAAAAGGAGCTTGGGAGAACACTAAAGCAGAATGGGATAGTAGCTTACACCCTAAACATTGTAATGTTTTTATTATTTTTATTTTGGCAGTTTTACGTAAAATGCCTATACCTAAATTATTACAATCTTTGGAAAAGCTTTGTAGTTACTTTGATAAAAAAAAGATTTATTTGCACCAAAATCAAGTAGACCAAAACAAATTATCAGCCATGTGTTATGATATCAGAACCTTTAAATTGTTTTTATCTACAGGTAAGGGCTGGAACCTTACTGCTTTACAAGGAAGGCATTTCCAGTCTGCCAGAGTTTTGTTTTGTTGGGGGCTTAGTTCAGTTATATTTATTTCAAGCTCCACTTAAAATTATCAGCAAAAAAAATTACACAAATATATTTACATATTACAAATTTTTATGTTTTGAAGTTTTGAGATTTATTTTACTTGATGTATTACATTTTTGATTTAGACTCTTCAGCAGGAAATGGTGTCCTGACAAAAGCCACTGTCCCAATTTATGCAACTGGTGTGCTAACGTGCTACAATCAGGTATGCCATCACCTTAGTTTGACTACAATATTGTATTGATTTTTACAATTTAACCAAATTTCATAATGTTTTGGGATTTTGCAAAGTAAATATTTCTGGCTTTGTGCAGGAAGAAGATCGCAAGCTGCTGGTTGGCTTTCTTGAAGATGTGATGACCATGTTGTCGTTATCTCATGCACCACTGGATAGTTTAAAAGCATCTTTTGTGGAACTGGGGTAAGCAAAGTCTGTGTGTGTTTACATAATATGTTGGTGCTATATAAATCCTGTTTATTACTAATAATAATAATAGTACTAAAAATAATGTATATCAGCTTGGTTAGAATTTGCATTAGGCTTAGTCTACATGGACTTTTTCCCCAGCGTTTAACCTGAGGCTTCTAAAGCCCATGTTTGAAATCCCCATGCATTCCACTGAGATAATCTACACCAGCACGTTTATGAGCTTTATCTTAAATGTTGCTTGCAATGTGAAAACGCCCAAAAACGCAGGAAAAGCTTGAAAACGCTCCTTTTGTACTCAATGGAGGTTTTTAAGCTTTTTATAAAAGCTTCCATTGAAAACAGTGGGGGCTTTTATAAGCGTTTTTAGCAGGTCTTTGGTATCTGGAAGCCTCCTTTAATAAGGAGATTCCCAGATCTAGACACCCCACCCTGGGGAATGAGTACAGGGATACATTAAACCCCTTACTCATTCCCTGAAAGGGTTAAAATATGTGTAAAAAAATAGAACAAGGCTTTAATGTTAAATTATTTTATTAAATGTGTGTGTGTTTGTGTAACTAAACTTTTTTTTTTTTTTTTTTTTTTTTTACAGGTTATCCCAATGACAGGAAGATTCCCACGGCTGCAATCATGACATGAGCACAGCCATGTGAATCCTCCTGACAGTGAGGGATCTCAGGGCACTGGGGGTTAAATGAGGACAAGGGTCTCCATTCACTTCTCGGGGTTCTTGCCAGGCCCTTTTAGCTGGGCGCACCACCCGGCACTTTTTAGCACCCACACGGCTGTTTTTGGGTGGTTACTGAAGCGTTTGGTCACAATACAGGTGCTGCCCCCCGCCTACAATTTCTTCCCACCCGGCTTAAAAAAATTTCTGGGTTGAGCACTGCTTCTAGTGCATTGTGATTGGCTGAGGTTTTCCATTTCTCAGCCATTCAGCACTAGACTTAAATGGGGCGACTTATCTCCATTCATCTCCAGTGCTCTTTGATTGGCTGAGGAATAGGAACCCTGATGACAGCTCAAGCATCATCAGGATTTCCCTTTCCTTAGCCAATCAGGGAATAGACTAATTAGCGGAACTCTGCTCCAGTGGAGCTCACAGCTCCGCAGCCCTAGAGGAGCTGTGACATGTTCTGTATCTGTAAAACGTGTCAAAGGCGTTTATAAAAGTTTTTTAGTGTTTTAAAGTCGAGCTTTAAAACGCTTGTAAAAGTGCATATAAACGTGGTAGAAATGTTTATTTGCATTTTTAAAACCATCCATGTAGACCCAGCCTTGGATTAAAGATGAAAATCTGAAAACAGCAGAATAATTTGTGCAAAGATGTATATTGTATTTATGTGGTTGTGTTTTTTGATTGTCTTTTTAATGATGTAAAGTAATGTGTTAATGAAGTAGTGAAATTAAATAGTGTCCAAAATACAAAAAGGTTAGAAAATAAGCTCTAAGCTAATGTATTAGTTTGTTATTAAAGGAAATAGGATTATAATCCTATTCACCTGGGCTTCCAGTCAGAATGCAACTGAGAATACAATTGTATGTTTTACAATTTTGGGGTGTATTATACTAGTGTTGGTATCTTAGGCAATGTTCTTGAATTTTTTTTATTTCTTTTGCCAGGACTAACCCTGCATATCATGAGCTGCTACTGACCGTGCTTTGGTATGGGGTTGTTCACACTTCAGCACTTGTCAGATGTACTGCTGCAAGAATGTTTGAGGTGAGTAACACTATTTAGTGAGAAATGTATGCAAAAATGTCTGTTAATGTTTGTTTACTACTGTTGCAGTGTGCTGTGCGATGGAGCAGAAAGAATAAGTAAAACGGGGGGGGTCGGGGGGGGCATATATATTCTCACAATAGGAGTTCGGATTTAGTTTCCTTGTGTATCATTCTCTCTTTGTCTCTTGAATTCATAAAGCATTTATGTATGGATTGTATTCAATTAGTCCCCACCAAATGTAGTGTTAAGGTTGTTATCCTAAAGTGTTTTGAAGTAAAGATAGTCACCTAGTTTTGTGTTAAGGTGGAGTTTGGTGAGGATTGAGCTGGTATGTGTAGTTATCATGTTTATCAAGCAGGTCATTTTCTATATTTTAATTCTTCTTAATGATGTAGTTGCTGACTTGGGACAGAGTATCCCTCCCTCTGTGTTGGGGCAGGAAATTCTGATCCAATAAAGATTTTTCCCGTCTTTAAATCCATCACTTTCACATGTGGTGGAGGGTTTAAGAAGGTGAGGTTAAGTGTAATATAGTGTAGGATAAAGTCTGGGTTCTGGACGAGAGGTTTTAAAATGTCTTTTAATTGTGTATTTCAATCCGTTTGGTTGTCAGTCATTTAGGATACTTCTCTAGAAAGTTGCAAATTGGCGTTATTGTGAAGGGTATGCTTAGTGCTGTTACAGGTGTCAGAAATAATGAGACCGGCAAATATAAACTTGCAAAATGTTGTGCTTCGCACTTCAGTGATATTGCGTATATTTTACTAGGAAGGCAGAAGGGACTTTCCAAAGTACCTGTTATGTGGGGCAGGCTAACCAGGTGTCTTACCTGTATAATGAGAACTCGATGCACTATTGAGATAGCTGAAAGAATTTGAACTAGTCATCTACTTTTTAACACAAACACTTGTTTTATTTGCACTTTGTTCATAAATTGTTAGCTTTTTTTTTTATACTGGACTTATGCACACATGTGATACACACAATAATGTAAATTAATTGAAAACAGGCCCATACTATATATAATATGTGGACAGCCTTGAAAGGAAACTTTTACAGTTTTTTTTAGTCATTGTAGATATGGACCACTGGATATGTTAACACAAAAGCTATTCATAATGAAGCTTCTTCCGGGTACTCAACTGTGGATTGTAGGCAACCAAGAGCAGTAAACGTTGCATTTTTTTTACTGCTGGTTCAAACATAGTCTTAAGCTCAGGGTAGTTAAAATCCTTTGGTTTTATTTCATTTGATTAGACAAGGCTATTTTTGAGCTCATTTAAAAGTTGGAACAGGTAATAGTAAATTATTATATTAAATTATTATAACCATTTAGGTGGATTTTCACATTATTACAGATTGTCCTTTGATGACTGCTTCTCTGATTTCAAGCTAAATACTGCATAGAGTAAAATGCTTTGCAGGAAATGGTTTCTAAAATACTGGTTAGTGATAGTATTTAATTGGCATTCATTCCAAGCGAAAATGCTGACTGGTGATAACAGACCTTCATTTAGCAAAAGTTGAGCAATAGTGAACGTTATAACCTAGTGGACAAAATGTTATTTATACATGTCTTCACTGTGTTCACATAAACAGTTGCTTTAGACTGATTCTTGTAGGAGCAGATTTTATTTCTAATTGTATGATTCATAAATTATTCTACATTTGACTGTTTATATTAAATCTGTTTTAAATAGCAAGGAAGTAGTATAACATAGAGTACAGTACAGTCATTGTGATAGTTTTTCCCAAACAATAAAAAGGGGATAGTGTCATTGGCTAATCTGTTTTTGATCTTGAAAGTTTTAAAATCTCTTTCTGCCCACATATAATGGCATGCCCCAGCTCTCATGTTGGGAAAATGTTGGACATTCTTTGACCTTTTCATGATCATTTTTTTTTAAAACTTGCACTAAATTTGGCAGCGTGGGTATGGATCATTTAATTTGACAATAACACTAATTTTGACATCGTGCCTGAGAAAAAGCAATGTGCAAATTTGTGCATTCCTAGTTTTCATCTGCACAGTAAAGGATCAATGGGTATTTTTAAAGACATAAAAAGGTGTATTAACATAAAAAGGAGTTAACATGCAGTGATTTAGGAGTTTTACTAAATACTGTGTCACATGAAATACCGAGAATAAATACTAACGCTCTACTGGTGGCATTTTTTATGAATATGTTCGTTCCTAAATGTGTTTTTATGCATATGTAGCCATTTTTAGTCCATTTTTTTTTAGCATGCTTAGTTTTTCAATATGTGACTTCTAAGGCTGTTTGATTACACTGCAATATAGTATTAGAAGTGCGCTGGTTCTTTTGCTGCTTTCTTTGCTTATATAAGCCTTAGCTTGCAAGTAGCGAGTAGCTTCTAATCCATGTTTTGCATTTTGTATTTCTTTCCCCTTCTCTGGCTCTGTTGTACTTCTGCCTCCCATGACACTGCCCTTTTCTTCTGTGCACCACATCATGGCTACCCTTTGTTCCGACCAATCAGCTTTTGGTGAAGGGGGTGAATGAGACATTGGTTGCTCAGAGAGTTGTTCCTGCTCTCATCACTCTCTCCAGCGATCCTGAAATGTAAGTTTCTGAGCTGCTTTTTACAGTAAGCATCCTGGTTGTTGGAAATGCCCATCAGTTATTAATTTAAATGTAGTTTTCTTTTTATTGGACAAATATTAATTTGGCATATGATCACTTGCCCTTTTTTTTTTTTTCCTATCAAAGTTTCATTTTTGTAAGTTTGTTGACTTCTCTTTGTGATACTACTGTCACATAAACTGAAAGGGCATGTCCAACAGAGTGATGCTTAATATTTAAACTAACCCCTTTAATTCAATTAATTTGCAGCATGGTATGTACTTCCTGATTCTATGCATGTTTTACTGGATTATTTAAATCAAAGAAAACCAGTTCTTCATATCTGCCCATCCACAGTCACGGCTAATAACAGTCTTATTACCCATTTAGTAACCGTTTTTTATTGCATGTTGACTGGTTACAGCTGATTCTCCAAGGCATGCGGGAATCCTTAGTTGACAAGCGAGTTGCTCCGGCCCTTGTTACCTTGTCCAGTGACCCAGAATTGTGAGTTCCAATGACTGTCTCAAACTAATTTTCCTCTTTTGAGACTTTTCCTGACCCATTTAATATCTTAAAATCACTCCGTTTTAGAATAAATATTCTTTCTTCGATTTTGTTTTTTGAACATATTTTATACAAATTTCCCAACAACACATAATTTTTTTACAGCTCCGTACGAATTGCCACAATCCCAGCATTTGGTACTATCATGGAGACTGTTACTCAGAGAGAGGTAAGTCTACTCTAAGAATAAGCAATTGGGAATTCGTAAAACATGTCATCCATATTTTTTTTTCATTGCTACTGATGGGGTAGCAATTATATAATGTTTTTACATGCTATAACTTATCCAAGTATGCTTCCAGTGAAAAATAATGGCATTAGCTAGTAATGTGTTGTGGCGTTGTCTTGTAATATATAGAAGACCCACGTGTACAGTGACACTAATATAAATAAAGTGTCACTACACATAAGTCATATGTATTTTATACATTTACAGTTACAGGCCAAAGTGCTAACCATTGAGCCACCATGCTTTTGCAGGGTGATTGCATCAAATTAATTTTAAATTGTCACTGCTATTTTCATCCAAAAGCAGCATTCTCCTGCTTGTATAAGGCTGGGTTCCCACTATGGTTGTATGATAAATTTTTTTTAACGTTTTGCAAACTTTTGCAAAAAGGGAACCAGCAACTAACATGTCTGTGTAGTTATTTATCAATACCCAAATTAGGTGGAGAAGCAATGCATTAGGAATGGCATCCCAGCACACTAAAGCATGTGATGTTATTTGACACAATGCACACAACTACTTGCAAAAACCTTTGCTTTGCCATAACAGGTTTTAGGGCATCAAATTCGGCCATAGAACAACAATGTGCAAACAAGTCATGGATCCTGCACTTTGAAAGCACACAGCACAACAGTGCATGGCAGTGCAATGTACAGCTATGTGTTGGTTAAGTACATTTTCAATGCCATTAGGAATGAATCGCAACCCAGTGTAATAAAACATGTTATACGCATTTCCGCATGTAAAGACGTGGGCCTTTGCAGCACACTTACAGAAATGAGCTCTTACTATTTATTTAAAGAGCAAAACAAACGAGCAGGAACTTTGGCATTGTTTTCGTTTTCTCATATTGTATTTGCTCATGCTTACAATTACCAACACAGGGTTGCCAGATATTCAATATGTATTTGCTAAAGATTTGGAGATGAAGCAGCCAAGTTGTTAAGATGTCCCTTGGGCAGACAGTGAATCCCAGGATCTATCTTTAGTTAGGAAGGACAAACTTATCAGGGATGGCACTTTGTCTACCTGCACACAAATAGATGAATAAGACACAGGTTAAAAGAACAAATGATAAAAGTAAGTCCTGTAGTTAAGTTTAGAGATTTATTGCTATCAAATGCCGTTTGGACACTGAATATTTCCTTGATGACATGTTGTCTGGTTTTACTCTGATGAGACAGTTATTCTTTATAAATAAGTCTAACAAATTACTTGGGTCTAACAGTGATTTGTTAGTAGTATGCGACTAATTCTCCAATGTTGGCGGTTCTGTAGTTATTAGAGAGAGTAAAAATGCAGCTGGCCTCATTCCTTGAAGACCCTCAATATCAAGATCAACACTCCATGCAGACAGAAATTATAAGGACGTTTGGTAGAGTGGGACCTAATGCAGAGCCAAGGTTCAGAGATGAATGTAAGTCACTGTTTCTTTACTTTGTACTATATCACCAAGTCCACATGAGAGCATTGTATGATTTTTTTAGGGCTGGTCCTGTCTTTTCTATGTGTGGTTTCTGAATCTCTTGTTAATCAGCTATTCAAAATAAATTTCCCCTTTTATTAAAAAAAATAAATAAATAAATAAAATATATACTTCTATTACCTCTAAGAACTGCTAGATGGGATGCATTGTCCTAGGACATAAAATATATAAAACTTGCATTCTTTGGCCCAGATGCAACACTCATTTATTCTTCTAGTAATATAAGCATTAAATGCCGAAAGACCTAATTGCTAAGAAGCTAATTGTAATTTTCTTTATTCCAGTTGTTCTTCCTAATTTGCACAAGTTAGCCTTGGTCAATAATCAACAGTCAGTGGATTCCAAAAGACTTGACATTGCTACATATTTGTTTGAAGCCTACAGTGCACTTTCCTGCTGTTGTATCCTTTTCATTCTGAATCACTAGCACCACATTGCAGACATATTTGATAGAGTTAAAGTTTCTATATGTTTTGTGCAAGCCTCATTTATATAATATTTATATTAGTATATTTTATGTACAGGTAATACAGTTTACATGCACTCATTTACAGAATTTGACACTGAAGTGTTTAGAATTGGTACTTATATATTTGGGCACAAATCTGCCTATTTTATTTTAGATTTCTGCTACAGTACAGCTTTGCACATTTATTTTTATGGTTTTACTTTAGGTTTATTGGAAGCATTAGTTGCATTAGCTGTTTTGATCCTGTTTAAATTATTGGCTGTATCACATATATCTGTTTATCAGTGGGGACATCTAAGCAGCGTATTGACTAAAGAAAACAAACCTAAGATTTGCTGCCATTTTATTTAAGAATTCATCTTTAATATTTCTATTAAGAAAAAACTACACCCAAAATATGTCCAGTAAACAGACTGCAGTGTGGGGGGAAAAAAGAAAGATTTCTCCCACCACCTGTTTTAGGTATAAGCATATACACAGTTAAATTTACATAAGTACTATAATCCCATTTATTGATTTTGAAATGTTCCCTTCCATTCACACCTCGTCTTGAGTGCTAATTACAGACATTCAAAAACTGTCACATGAAAGGTGTTGTCAGAGTTATATAAGGGACAAGTAAAGGCTTGCTGTAGTATGAAACTGTTCAACGGCCTGACACTGTGCTGGCATTACTGTCTGAAAGGGAGGTACCTGTCCAAAGTCAACACCTGTCCAAAAGGGGTAAGCCTTCACTATTTTAACAGGCTAGATGCAGGGTTTATAACCAGCTCATTCCTGATTTGTTCTTTTTAGTGTTTTGCTATTTCCTGTTAAACTGTAGAATAGAAATGTATCATATGAGTAATGCTTAGAATAAAATGTCACCTTTCTTCACACTTTTGATAACAAGCTATTTAGGGCCAGATCTGTGGGGCTGTATTTAAGGTTCTTTGATATAGTTTAGCTCAGGAAAGAATACAGCATGTGTCTTAGAGACCTTGTGGTTGACCAACCCTTCAATATCGGATAGATTTAACACATTGATCTTATGAAATTGCAATCCTTTTTTTAATAAGGTTTAATTAACACACCCAAAGAGTTATCAAGTAATGCCACCATATGAATTAATTTATTTTATGAGGTTATAGTGAGTTTGTGTTGTGGTGCTGCTAGAGAAACTCTAGGACAGACAATTTAAAATTAGCACAGTCAATTGTGCAAGATGCCGGATACCTCAACATAAATGGTACACTTGTGTTTTATAAACGAGAAGTTCCAGCGATGTGTCAATCAATAACTGCTTCCTTCCCAACAACTTCCCCTTTTGTCATCCAACATTTGGCATTTATTTTATTCCTTTTTTACATTAACTGTTAAGCAAAGATTTCCATAGTTTTAATACTTTTGGGCATATTAAATTCTTACTGTGGTTACTTGGATTCCTATATATATATATATATATATATATATATATATATATATATATATATATATATATATATATATATATATATTATATATATATATATATATATATATATAAAATTGTATGTATGTGTGTATGTTCCACCATCACTTGAAAACGCATGGAGACATTTCAACCAAACTTGCTATACATATGACATCTTTGTACAGTGCTGTGCAATATGTCAGAGCTATGTTTGTATGTATGTGTGTATTTCATCACTAGGAAACACATGGAGACATTTAAACCAAACTTGCTAGACATGACATACGACTCATGTGAGTGCACCACTGAAGAAGACTTGCCACGCTAGGCGAGAGAGCTACTAAATCTAGAGCTTCAGTGAAAACTTTTTTTTGTTTGTTAGATTTAACACTAAAGCTTTATTTTATTCCTTTTCCTGTATAATATAAGATTGCAATAAATAAATACCTGGGCAACGCCAGGTAATCGGCTATATTTTACATTTTTTACTGGAACATTTTTTGTCAGGTGCTACAATACAATTTTACTGTTTTTTAACCTTCGAATTTCATCTTAACCAAAACCAAAAAATGTTACAGCTTCCCTGCTCTTTTATATATTTACTTTCCTTTTATTTGCAGGCATATTTCTTTTTATTTTCAGCTGGTAATCCTGCAAACAACACATTTCTTGTCCTTGATGGACACTCTAATATTTAATGGAGGCAGCCTTGGTTGTCACTGTAGCGTAAACATATCTGCCTTTGTTAATATCTGTTTCTCTGAAAATTAATAGGACAACCAGTTAAAAAAAAGTACCTTGTGCTTTTTTAACTACTTTTCTAGCAAGATGTGTTTTCTCTACTTGATGAAAATGTTCTTAGTCTGAAAAATAACAATGAATTTGACCAGCTTATTGAAGACTGCATTTTCTTATATTTTTGTTTTAGTGTTTGAATACACTCTAAATTAAAGATGTCATGAGAACTTTGTTGACTAGCATTGCAAAACTACTAACAAATATGCTAGTTGACTGAGTAACAGACTCATTTTTCTGATCCTGTGTTTTAGCATTAAAGTAAGTGGAAACTTTTGCAAAATGAAGCTAAATAACCACCTGAACCAGTGTCCCAAATAGGATATATCCCCTCCAACCCCTTTCGGGTGACAACTCTAACATTTCAGATTGTCCCTCCGTTTCCCTCTTGGTGACATTGGTCCCTTGGAAAAACAGTAAAGTTTGACTTCCCCAACATGACCAGCACTTAAAACCTGTCCGTTGTTCTAACCTCAATATTTGCAAAACTAAAAACATTTTTGGTTAGGGTTATAGTTTAGACTACCCACTGTTATATTTTCTGTGTTTTGGTGTACAGGTAGTTTCCAGGTTAAGGGCATCTGACATACGGATGCCTCCTAGATACGAATAGGGCTTCCCTGCTCGACCCTGTGTAGAACTGAGGCTTGAATGAGGGCGGTTTGCATGACTTGCAGAAGAAATCTTTTGCTAAACAGAGCTGAGGTTGTTGGTGATCTTAGGGCTCTTAGAGCAGCCTTTTGTAACTCTTTAATGACCAAGGCAAACTCTGCAGTTGTTTCTTTCTGCATATCAAAGCACAGCTTGCTCCAGAAGTTAATGAAGATTTTCCATAATTTTTTTTTATTTGCTTTGTGAATAACTCACAGTGAGGATTTTATACAGTACCTGACACCATGCTGCCTAATAATATGTTGAAACAAACAACTGTCCAGATTGCATTTATTAACCCCTCTAATCCTTAGTGTGACTCGGGGTGGATTTTACCTGCAAATAGCGGTAATCCCGAGTCACACTCGGGGTAGCTTTAACCTGAAAAAAAAACCCTCTTACCTTGCTCCGTTGCCGTCCCCTGTCGTCCTGCTGGTTCCCGCAGGTGCTGGGGACACGTCTGTCTTCTTCGATCTTCAGCCGCGCAATGCAGAGATGATCTCCAGGGTTTCCCGCTGATGTTGGTGCATGCGTCGGTGCGGGCGGATCGGCAGGAAATTCAAAAAATTTTGTATTGGATTCATTACAAAATAGCTGTATTGAGTCCAATACAAAGAAATATTCATCTAATATATATAATGTATATATAATTATATTATATATGCTACTGTACACTTCCATTACATGTTTAACTATTTTTTTAATTTTTTTAACAGATTTTTGTGTTTTTTTATTTAAAGTTTATTATTAAATATTGGACATATTTCCGTGAGTTATGCCTAAGAATTAAAGCCTCTAATGTAAAATAAATTTCTATGCAAAAAAAAAATGTAATGCTTTTTGCATGGAAATTTGGACAGAATTAGAACGCTGGAGAGGTTAAAATTATTTACCTGTTCCTGCTTACATACAAGTTCAACTTAAGAACAAACATACAGTCCCTATCTCGTATGTAACCCGGAGACTAATTGTATATAACAGAGAATATATATTGTAGCAAGGTTTACAGAATATAGCAATTCTGTCATCATATGGAACATAAAAATTCCTTAACCACATGTTGCAGTCATATCGGAGGAGTTAATGGTGAATCATTTTTTACCGGGGCTCAGGTGTCTACGCGCTGATATGGAACATCTGTCCCCTGAACATGAGGTGAGTGTGTTATTTCTGTAATTTCAAACAAAGCATGGGAGAGTGTGTACATCCCTTCTGGTGAAGATTATATGGCTGCAGGTGGACTGATGGAGACGGAGATTAACTGTACAAATACTGACAGGGTGGTAAGAAGCTTGCACTGTCACATAAAGTACAATACTTACATTGATATGATGTCAGCTTACTTTTGTATTTTGTTTCTTTTTATTAAGATGTTCATTTATAAATTTGGCAATTTTTCATCAATTGTTATTCAGGTTAAAAGGTGCTTGCCTAAAATGAAAACCCTCTTTTATGGGTATGATTTTACTTGCTCTTTTGTTGCTTTGATTTATGGGCTGAGCACCATTCCTTGTGCCAGGAATTCAGATATTAATAGACTTCTTACTTTGAGGTTTTTTTTATTGAGGGAAGGTTAGGAAAGATTATAATATACAATCAACGTTGCAAAAGGAGTTGTTTAGTGGAAGTGAATTTTGATTAACTGCTGTGGGTTTCTTCACTTTTTACATTGATATTAGCCTCATTGAGTAAGTTAGTTTCTTACTACTGTGTCTGTTTTGTTTGTATCCCAAAGAAGAATGCTAATTGTGTACATATTGTACTAATTTCATTTCTAATTGAGAAATATCCGGTGTTAAATAAAAACACACCATTCATAATGTCTACTTTGTCTAGTGACAATATCCCTAATGGTTGCTGATCTCCTTCATTGTGTCTTCTTTATTAGGTTATTTTAAGTTCAATGATAAAAGAATGTGAACAGAAGGTGGAAAACAAGACAGTCCAGGAGCCGCAAGGGTAGGTGAAATTATTCACATGTTAAAAAAATGACTAAATTATTATAGTTTGTGGGTCTAATTTGAACAGTGTGAGCCAGCAGTAGCCAGAATCTGTATACCTTCGTCAATTCTAAATTACCATTTATTGAGTTTCGTTTTCAGGTTTCATTTTTAGAGCTGCAAAACATAGGCAACATTTGCAATATTTATTCAAATGCAATATTCACCTGGTGGCATTTATTAAGAGCTGAATGCAAAGCTATTGTTTAAATGTTAAAAAATGGAAAGTATTTTGCAATCGAGCATATTCTTAACAATGAGGTACTGCAGCAGTGATGTGACGACCGCTAGAGGCGGTCCTGTGATCAAATGACTGCTAGCACCAATCCTATTGGTGCACTGCCCTTAGTTAACACTAGAGGCAAAACAAGTCTTTATTTGAAAAGGGTTAAAATTATGAACATGTAGTTTATAAATAATTCTGTATGCTTTTATTTTCTTCTTTAAATGGTGATGGAGTCATATGTATATTAGTGAATAAAAATGGATAAAGTTGTGGACTCTCCAGATACCTATCTCTATTTGGTAACCATATGCTTCCCCCAGGGTGAGACCATGTGACTTTTTAAATATGAAAGAATAAATGGTTTGGATCATCGGTTCTCTTTACAACCAGCAGACTCGCTGTATATTGTTCCTAGTGGGACACCGTTTTTTCCCAGAAAACCATATTCTCAAGAGATATGCTGGACGCTGAATTTAGTGATAACAATCGTACAACCAAATTTCTTGATAAATGGTACTCATCATACATTCATGGAAGCTTAAAGTGACAGAACTGAGCCCCATAACCATTTATTGGAATCAGACCTGCCCTAGAAAATTACTATTGGAATCTGAAAACTCTCACTTTAGTATCTGTGGGGAAGTCCCAATATTTCTTATAATTCGTAATACACAAAGCATTTGTTTTGCATTGTTAGTATATGAGAGGTTTGGTACTATATTTGGTCTGTGCTGCTTGACAGACACTATAGTTGTCATAATCCTTATTTAGTTAAAATAAACATGTCTCCACCATTTAAACTGAGAATAATAAGGAAGAAAAATAATGACAGCTAAACTTATTTGAAAATCTTCCTTTCCTGCAGAAGTCAAACTTGACCAGGTCTTTCTGTAAGCCTGCCAAAATTGCAGGCTGCCATTGCCAACTTTATTCAGATTTGCTAGTTTCCTAGCTTTTATGCTAACAAAGTACCTTTAATACTTTGTTACTGGCCATTTGTGTCATCATTTTAGAGTGTTGAAGCTGGAGAGCCAGCAGCCATGCAATTAGCATTTTCGGGAAGGTGTCCCCATCATCAGACTTTATGTTTTAGCACATAACGCGTGATAAGTGGCCACACTGTCCAGTAGAGGATTGTAGAAGCATAGTAAAGATGCCTGTATTTCTTGATCTACCATGTTTTTTTAATTGAAACCATGGACTAATTTGTTGGTACAGCTAAAGCTCATGGAATGATTTATTTTACAGAGATATTCTATAGTGGTCTAGCTGTTGTCTTAAGCCCTTTACAGACTTCTAATGGACATTGGATGATTGTTGCTGGAAACGATCTTTTCTGATTGTTTCCAGTGGCAGTTGAACAGATGAGCGCTGTATGCACAGGGCTGTTCTTTTCTATAGAGTGAGGAGGGGGAGGATGAGTGAGTAGGACCTAACAGTGCTCTCCTCCCTAGCAGTGAACAGCTGTCGTCCTGCCAAGGCAGATTGCTTATGAGAGAATGTCCTTTGTACAGTGGAGTCAAATCTGGAACTTTTGGTACGTCTTATCGGCTACAAATGAAGCTTTTAAAGAAAAATAACTCCATACCTACTGTGAAACATGGAGATGGTTTAGTTATGTTTTGTAACAGCTTTGCTGGATCCAGGCATGGGGTTTGTGCTGGGAACATTAATATCTCAAGACTATAAAGACATTCTGGAGCAAAACGTACAGCCCAATATCAGAAAGCTGTGTTTGTTACAGGTCGTTAATTTTCCTAACAAGATAATGACCCAAAACTCACAGCTAAACACACTCGGGGATTGTGCAGCACTACATATTTTGAAGTGGTCAAGCACTGATTGTAGTCCTGTTAAACATTTATGAAAACGAAGCAGTCTGGGGATCACACCCATCAAACCCGACACAGCTGGAGCAGTTTGCTTAGGAAGAGAGGGCCAACATACTTGTTGAAAAGTGCAGAAATCTCATTGAGAGCAGTGGTTACCTTTAAAGCTTGTGCAACACAAATATTAAAGAATTCAATTATTTTAGTCTGGTATTTTCTTTTACTATTTAATATATTCTGTTGAATTTATACTCTGAAGAAAAGTCTTATATTTGTTAAATACAAAATAAATATTGTTGGATACCAATTACTTTTGTAAGTTTTCAGTTATTTTAGAGACAATTATGCTTTCTGTTTTTTTCCATGGTGGGGTACTAACAAATTTGACCTTGTGTGTATTTTTCCATCATATTCTCGCATCAATGCTAGGTGTAGGGATCAATTTAGGCCAACCTTTATTCTCTCCGCTCCTGCTCCTCTTCCTTATAGTACTATGAATAATGCTTTTAGTCCTTTGTTGCAAATCGAAAATGATACAAAGTTTGTTTTGTGATTTTAGTTTGTGATGTTTATTTTCCTTCTGGGCTTTGGACATTTTCCCAATTGAAGTTCTGCAATCAAAAGCTAATCGTGTAGTTCCCAGAAGCTAGTAGAATAACAATCTTTTTTTATTTTCTTATAAGCATCCTATGCCTAAAATTAGCTTGTCCAAGGTTTCTTAATTTATATTAATGCCTATTTGTATTTTCAAATTAAAGTGCATGTCTGGGCAAAATAAAACAATATGCTACTATGTACTTTTGTTCATGTTTGTATCTTTTAAAACATTGCTTGCATGGAAAATACCTGAGCTGACATTGCAGTTCCTTTGCTATTGTAAAACCTAAGCAGATTTGTCTGGACTACAGATTTCCCTCAACTCATCAATACCTTAGGGGTGTAGGTGTTCTGTAGTCTTGAAGGAGGCTTGGATGGGCCTCAAAACACTAGTTGGCATTTCAGTTCAGCAGAGGCAGTGTTGTCAATGTCACAGCATTATAGCCACAGTTGTTTTATGTGCTGTTAAAGCTTCTGCATTTTAAGGTACCTTTATTTGTATTTTCTAAAATAACTGGGAAACAAGGGCATTTACTAGTTCTTTTTTGTTTTTATTTTTTCAAAAACTATAAAACATACGTCAATAACAATAAACAGATTGATCCCATACAAAGGGGTAAAACAAAGTCAATAGAAAGATTGGGAGTTTGGGGGGGGGGGGGTGAAGATCTCTATTTTGTTGCATAATGATCAACTATATGATCCATTTTAACAAAGACCAAAATAAACTATTTGGGTCATTACTGGGCCCCGAGTGTTGTTCTTGTTTTAGTTTATCTGTATTTGATGAACTGAGTTTTTACAACATAATAGTATAAAATGTTGCTTGTGAAAGTGAGTGCATAGTTAAAAGCTGGGATTTGCAGAAGCGCTGCAAGTAAGTGTTCTGTATGTTGTGTTTGCACGCTAGAAAGACAGCATATGAATTAAAGTCTTGTCCTGAATTGGGAAGTTCCCTTTAAGTCTGAGTGTTGCTTCCCTTACAATGCCTTCCTCTTTTTAAGTCTTCCTTCTAGATTAATTTTAAATAGTTGCTGTTTGGAAAAGAGGTTTTATGAGTATACTTATATGTAACATGTGCTAGTAGGTTTATGCATGTTAATTTGTGTGCATTTTATACTTAGAAGGCTCCCTTTAATTAGGAAATGCAGGTTAGATGAACATAAAATGCAGCAAGTACTATTTTTGTAGAACATATAAGTATTTATGTAGAGCAATCCCATGCAATCTTTTTCTCATCATGCTGCATGTTGCACTTTTAGGTCAAATATAAGAGCTGATATTGCTGTGTCAAAAGCCAGAGTAAGTCTTTTGTATGTAGTTAGGCAGTTGACAAAAAGCACCTATGAGACCTTAGGTGGCATTTCATCTAAAGCAGAGGTCGGCAAACTCCGGCCTTTAGGCCAGGTACAGCCTAGCCAGTAGTCCGTTCCAGCCTAAAACCCCCTAGTTTTTTTTTGTCGATCTGGCCTAATCCCAGCTGGCAGGGGTCGGCAACCCGTGGCTCCCTTCCCTAATTACCGTGGCCGACATTAAGACTTCTGCCGCCGGGGTAAGGGAACACTCCCTCTCCTCTGTATGCATTGCGGAGGAGAGGGTTTTCCCTTCAGGGGCGTTCCTGGTGGGGGGGCGGAGCCATCAGCGCGGGACTGGAGAGGGTCCCTCACTGGTAGGAGTCCTATGTCCCACGTGTTCCCTGGTGCTTACACATGGGACAGGGGACTAGATGCATAAGCAGTAACAGAGAGCCAGGAAAAAAGAAGTAAAGTAAGTTTAAAAGTAAGTTATATCAACTAATGATGCATAATTTAGCAGATGATTATTAAATGATTCGTAACTAATCATATATTAATGATTAGTTATTAATCATTTATTAATAATCTGATAAATTATTATTACTGCACAGTATTTATATAGCGCCATCGTATTACGTAGCGCTGTTCAAAGTCGATAGTCATGTCACTATCTGTCCTTCAAAGGGGCCCACAATCTAATGTCCCTACCATAGGTATATGTCAATAATGTAGTCCAAGGCCAATTTTTTGGTGAGAAGCCAATTAACTTAACTGCATGTTTTTGGAATGTGGGAGGAAACTGAAGTACCCGGAGGAAGATCCACGCAGATACGGGGAGAACCTGCAAACTCTATGCAGATGTGTCCTGGCCGAGATTCAAACCTGGGACCCAGCGCTGCAAAGGCCAGGGTGTTAACCCCTGAGCCATTGATCTTGGGATGATGAATCATTATAAACATACATTTAAATAAATACGTTTTTTTCATATGAATTGGATTATTTTGATTATGATCACATTGAATTTTTTAAAAGAAACATTTTCTTTTAAACAAAATTAGTATTTTATTGTCATTAAGTATATTATTCCACAAAGCACCTATAAAGTCCCATTTCAAGGAAAAAATGCTTTGAACCTGTTCTAATAATGGTTATCTAATAACTTAATTTTTATTTTTATATAGTTATTTTTTTATTTGAACTCTTCATCATTTGAACCTGATATTGTATCTGTCTCTA
Source organism: Pyxicephalus adspersus (assembly GCF_032062135.1). Lineage (NCBI taxonomy): Eukaryota > Metazoa > Chordata > Amphibia > Anura > Pyxicephalidae > Pyxicephalus > Pyxicephalus adspersus. The sequence continues at coordinate 67,206,329 of NC_092862.1, read as the reverse complement.
AGAACATGCAGCATCATGTTTCCCATTGATCGTACTGTATTTTTAAATAAAAAAAACCTTTCCTAGGACACTTTGTTTCTTCTGTCCTTGTGTGCCTTCTTGACCTCCTAAAATGGCCTAGTGATCAAAAAGTTTGCTGACCCTCCGATCTACAGGCTTAAAGAATGTAAATCTAAAAAAATAAAGACAGTAAGTTACTGATCATTATACCTACAAATGTATAATGATTAGACTGAATTATTGACACCAACAATTGACTAGTAAGCAGGTATTTATTGCTTTTATTGTGTATTTCACAACCTAAAGGGGAGCAAATGTAAAAAATTTTCTTGTAGGGTTTTTACATTTTGTTGTAGAAGTTAAGCAAAAGAACATTTGCTTTGACACTTTGATAGATAAAATCTGATATCTGGTGTGCAATGATTGACTCTACATAGGTGTGTCAAACCCGTTGTACCTAAGTCTGAAGTAAATTTATCAATATTCAACATTCACATTTATTTTTTTATTGGCATGTGATGAAATCTCTGATGAAAGTGCTTTAATATTTTCCCTTCAAAGTCTAATAAAATAAAAAAACAGGTATTGATCACTGTGCAGTGTAGGATTGAAGGAAAAGTAGTATGTAGATACTTGTCTTTTTATTGTGTATTAAGACTTTTAATAACTGTACCCTGTTTTACAAAACAATGCAATATTATAGTCCAAGAGATTAAAGGTTAGCAGAGTGGAAAAGATTTTGTACACAAAAATGAACAGACTGCTTCACCCATAAATTCTATTGGACAATATTAGGCCAATGTATAATATGTACTTCTGCCTTAAGCAAACAACAATAATATATAATAAATGAAAAAAGCAATAATATTGGTAAATGTTTGTTACTCCACCTATAGAAATGTGTTGAAGAAAAGGAATGAACATGTCCTACCAGAATTTTTTTCCCAATGCAGAGAAGAAACTTTACTAACTTTACATGGCCAGTTTGGATATGTTTTTATTAGACATGGTTTTTGTTGTGCAGTTCTCATTTTGCTGTTTTGAGAAACATCCTTGCATGAATGTGGGAAATCCAAACGTTCCAGATTGGTGACGGAGCATGTTGATTTGGTAATTGAGAGTTAAAAGCTGGCTGAGAAATTTTTTTCACAGTGATTTGAGTAATTAGCTCCCTTCCTTCTCTTCTTCATCTTTGGTGTCCTCCATGTCCTTGTTGCCCTCAATAGGATTGCACTGTGCTTCTTTCTGTCTACTCTCAGCTTTTCTTACTCTCATTCCAGAATGCTCTCAGCTTGTCTTTTTCCGGCCAATCTGTTTTCCATGTCGTCGTGTGCTCGTGCTCCAACCTGGAACGTTTGGTCTCTGTCCAAGTCAGGCGCCGAAAAGAAGGGTTAGAAGTGAGTTTTTTCTATTGTTTGCGGCACAATGTGTGACTTATATTGCGGAAGTTGTTTCCTAAGAAAACAATTCCTCTGTTCCTTCCATAATGCATACAATTATTTTACCAGTAGGAACCTTCCAGATTGACACAAATCCATTTCCGTATTGCTCTACCTGCTAATGAGATTTGTATCCGTTAGCTCTATATTTGTTTCATACAGTGTCTGTGTATTGGACAAGTGGTCCTAGTTTTTGTTGTTTTTGTTGTTCTTTTAAGTCCCTCCATACACATTTAGCACATCAGATGGTTTATAAATAACCAGGAAATCTTTACAAAGCATATTGTGAGCCTATGAATTGAGTGAAAAGGGGTATAATTCTAGCAGGTGACTCCTATGGAGAGATTTCCCCTCTTCTTTAACCCCTGTCAAAGCAAGTCATGTATGAGGAAAATGGGGGTCACAGAACAGCATGACACAAATGTCAGTAGAAATTTTAGAGAGGTTGTAAACTTTCCCATTTTATTAAAAAAAGTTTTTGTCTCTGTAACCTTTGGAAAATTTCCACTATTTCCTGCAAAACTAAATGCAGTTTCAAACCTTCCACACAAATTTGTACACCTTTAGGTATGGAAGCTTCCATTGCAAGTTGCCAGTTATAGATAAGGAAAATTGCATGGTGTAAATTAGTTAAAAAGTGTAGGAATTCCTTCTGTATACCTGACTCAGGTTAGTGACCACACAAGTATCTCGTGACAGATCAAGCATAACATGATTTAGAATTTTTACCCTTCCTATAAGTTTGTGTAAGTATAAAATAAACCAATTGCATACATCTCAAGAAATTACTTTTTTTATATAGTAATGGAAATATTCCTGACATATTTTACCTGGTACATTAGTGCTTGTAATGGGAGTTCTAGTGATTTATGTCCTTCCTTCTTTCCTTGTTTTTCTATCATTTTCTCTGCAGTGTGTTCCTCTAAGGACTTTGCTTAATACTGCTTACCATTATACCAGTTCTATGTTGTTTATTGGGCTCCATGGAACCCTCTCACTTCCTCTTTGGCACCCTCAGTAGTTTTAGGACTTCTTGAGACAGACTTCTGGGCAGCGTTTGACTAGCGGTTCCTTTGTGGCTAAGCATTTTGATGGGTAGCTGGCAAGCATTTAAACACCTCTGATCACCCTTGTGACTCCTACAGCTGTCAGGTGAACAAGAGAAAGGTGTGCGGCAGTTCACATGTGTATAAACAGTGTTGTTTAACGTTTGATGTTCCTGCTTTACAGACTATTTTATTGCTCTGTGTTTGTTTCATTAGCTCGTTTAATTTTACCACTGATATTTAACCTTTATGAAAGAGATAAAGAACAATGTCTCTACATATTTATGTAATTTAGCTTTTAAGACTTGTTATAAATGAAATTGTATGATGAAGAACCCTACTCTGTCATATTCATTATTTTATGTCCTTTATGCCTTTCAGCTCCATGTCAATCGCAGCAAGCCTTGTGAGTGAAGACACAAAAACAAAATTCTTGAACAAAATGGGCCAGCTGACAACATCTGGTGCAATGTTGGCGAATGTTTTTCAGCGCAAGAAATAAGTAGTTTGCTGGTAGCCAATAAAACACTAAAGATGGACCACTTGCTCCTTGTACTTGAACTACTTGCCTTTTTATTTTCTTCCTGTCTTACGTTCTTGTAATATATTTTATTGAAGACTCCAAAGAAATTTGCACTTCATTAGAATCCGCATGTCTGTTGATTTGGGAGTTCATACTGTTGCTGAATTTGAAGAAGGATCCTTAGCTTAAACCATGTCTCTGTTCTGTGTTTTGTCTATTTTTTTTTTATATACATAAAAATATATATATATAGTGAAAAAAGTATTTTTTCTGAAAAGATTATTGGCAACTTTATCTGTTATATACTGCACAAATTGCAATGGTACTAAGTAATGTAAATTCTTTATCATAAAGTAATAAAGTCACATATTGAGATGTACGTAAATATTGGAAATACCAATCGGTTTGTTTTTATTTTAAATTAACAAAAAAACAGCCAGCGTTACCCTGTGCCTTTTTGGATTCACCCTCATTGAGTCTACGGTAGAAGGACAAGCATAAATAACTTGCATTCCCACTTTTGGAGACAATGCTTTTTTCATTAAATTTCATTAGTAATATGTGCAGTAATATTGTCATGTCATCACATTGTCATTTTTAAAATGTGAAAATCTTTTGATGAAGAGCATCTTAAAAACGTACTGCAATGTTGTTCACTTTATTCAGATCTAACACACGGTATTTATTATTTTCATTATGTTGTCTTTTTCAGAATTCCTTTACCTCAGTTTTGGGATTCATTCTCCTATAAGCCATATCTATTTGTGTTAGTTCTTCTTGCATTCCAGTAAAAGCCTGTACCTGAAAGCTCTCTACCATTAGGTGCCATTTATGGTGCAGGGTCTTTAATGCTTTTTACACTACTTTGTGCGACCCTCTGCAACATAGACAGGGAGTGTTCTGTTTTGCTTTTCTCAAGTAAAGCATGTGCAGGGGCTAACATTGCTATGAGCATTATGGGTGGGTTGCTAAGCATGTTTTGTTTTTTGTTATTTTGTTTTTTTCATCACCACATCACCTTAGCTGCCACAAGTTGAACTTTGGTGGACCTGAGAGACTATGGTTGAACTGAGAGACTATGACAGCTGCCATTACAGGACTCATTCTAAAGAATTCTAAATTGTTTTAATGTAAACCTGATTTTTTGAACATGAAACAAGCATGCAGGGTGTTAACACCTAACTGGACACCTGAGCTGAATGCTCAATTCTGGATCAGTATTTCAGAATGTAACGAAGACACAGGATCAGAACTCCAACCAGGCAAGCAGTAAGTTTTAGAGTCAGGTCAGCAATGGCAGCTTACATAAACCTCTTTATAAAGGTTCACTTAAGTAGAAAAAAATGTGAATTATGAAAGTTTCTGGGTTTTTCTTTTTTTTTTTTTTTTTAAAGGTGTAGGTTCTCAGGAGATATTTTTTCCTTGTTTTATTAGTAGTTCTCTCAACCCAAAACATGTATGCAACTAACAAAATTTGCCCACCCTTGTACTAGGTCAAGTCATCAACTAGGGAAGAATGGCAGCCCAGCTCAGTAATGTCAGGCCACATCAGGTAATCAGGAGGAAAAGGTTGAAATAAATACTAGGTAAATTAACTTTTTACCCATATCAAAACCAATACAATACAAACCACATATAGCAATGCATTACAGTATTACAATATTACAAATCATATTTTCCTTTAAAAATAGAAATTCAGTGACACCTGTTTTGGTAAAGAGACCAGTTTGATCAATATCAAAGAAAAGTAGCTTTGGAATACCAGTTTAGGCTCCCTATGTAATGGCAGTGACAGTAAATGTAGAACCAATGCTAATAAATCCCGCTATTGATTACATTAAGTTCTGGCAATAACGCAGCTATTTTCAATACATGTACAATACTGCAGTTAAGGTCTTTTTTGTGACTGCATATTATATTGTTGGTGTGTTAAGGTTCTCATTTATCAATTGTTTAACAACATAATGCAAAGAGTAATTGTCTGCAGTAGCTTTTAAAAAGACTATTCAACATGAACGTTTATTAAGTAAAACTAATTCCTTGTAGACTCAGATGGGTTGTCATGTTTTTTTCACTGTTACTCTATAAACATGTTAAACAAATTCCCAGAAGCAAATCAATTTTAATATAATTTTCTTTGATTTCTGACTTCTGTTGGGGAGATTAGTAATGTGGTTTTCATTCATCTTCTCATGTCAGGTGTTATTAGGTAGGGCCTTTCCTTTTTTAAATAGTTTACCAAATCTGTTTGCAGCAAGTTGATGAAATTTGACTGAACAGTTGAAACTATTGTGAATTTTAACTGAATTCAACCAAGGGAATTATTGGATCTTTGGATCTAATACTGAGCAGTATCTCAAACTTTACCTTCTCATCTTCTCCACGCCAACCTCCTGCCTTCCCCATTTCCCAATAGCAAGTCAGACCTCCCTTCAACACCGGTTCAGGTGTAAAGTTTGGGTCCTGTGTGCAAGAAATGGCTACTGGTTTTTTTGTATTGTTTTCAAATATGCAATGAGGTGTATAGTATTTTCTAAAAAAAAGTCATCAGTATGAGTCTAAATCCCCATAAAAACAATAACAATAATAGGCAAACCAAAAACGTGTACAACTTGCATTATTCTTTGGTAACATTTAAAAAATGAAGAGTATTATTTACAAATATGAGCATCAATTGTGGCTGCTGAGGAGGGAGAAATCCTGACTAGCCATATATATTTCTAGTGTGTTACTGTAGATGTAGAATATTATTACGATTGTAATTTACAACTGAGTGAATGCACTGATTTTTTTTCTATCCTAACCCTTTTGTAAATGCCTGTGAATATACATATTTTTTATCGTTTTGTTTTTTTTTTGTCATCGTAGTTTTGGGATAGTTTAAAGATTTACAAGGAGGTAGGTCAGCTGTGTGCAATTTGGGAGACACTAAAATATTGCAAACCAGGAACAAGAGCCTACATAAACTTTAGTATTTCTCATTCTATGTGCTTGTCCACAAGAGTGTGCACTGTTTGTACATTAAGACTGTTTTCCACAATAATTGGGTAATAATGGAAAGCTTTTCTGTTCTGTTCAAATAAATGAATAAAACAATTACACTGTGTTTTCGCTATGCAGTATTTGTGACTTCTTCATATGTGCTGTGTCTTGAATTCCAAATGACTACATGGACACTGTTTAAAGATTTTGTTTTCCTTCGAACAGAAGTTACCTTTACAGCGATTTGCTTTATGGCTGTTGCCTTTTTTTTATTTTGTTTAGCAGGTAATAGGTCATTTTGCCACTGAGGATAACATCTGATAGCTACTTTTTTTCTATGAGGGAGGAAGTTTTTAGGGCCAGTCTGCCAAAAACAAATATTTTAGTTTTTTGAAAAAAAGTTAGACTACCTGATAGTATTTCATAATTACAGAACTTTACAAGTGAGATGCCAGTGCTTATGGTTCTAAAGCTACATATCCTCACGGCTAGCTGCCTTATTGTACATTATAGAAAAAGAAACGGGGGGGACACAGAACACAAAGAGCTTGGGGAGAATAGTAAGGAGTTATCACTCAGAAGTCTTACTTTAGGAGAATCCAAAACCGTTTAGAAGCCAGGGGCTTAGGTGATGTAACCTTTACTAAAATATCACTTTTAGGTTGACTAATTTTGTAACAGTGTTTATTACATTACCCTTAAAGGAGACCTTAATGCAAAAAAAAAAAAACACTAATCAGGAAATAGCTAATTACCATGCATTGTCTCTTTTGTGGAAGAAAAAAAGCCCTGGCTTTTAATAACCTATTACCCTATGATACTTTATCAGTGAAGCGGATAAAGTCAGATCTGATTGATAGCTTTATCAGGTTGGAAATCTCATCCGAAGTGAAAACCTGCCTGTGTCTACTAGATCCAAGGTTGTACACAAATGGTAAAGTTTAGCTATAGAAATCATTTTCTTTGATTGCCCTTCAATTACCTGGTAATAACTGGTATGGAACAACAATGCAGTGTAGCATGTGATAGCAATCATTTTATTGTAGCAGTAATAGTTTACCTATTACTATTATTTTGGACTAATAACTATTACTACTTATTTTGGATATCCCAAGGACATCTTAAAAATCTAAACGGAATGGTTGAAAAAGAAAAGATTCAAGATGTTCCAATGGCCTGATCAAAGCCCAGACCAACCCATTTGAAATGCTGTGGCAAGACTTTAGTATGTAAACGAGTGCATGCTTACAAATTAACTGAAGCAATGTCGTAAAGGAGAGTGGGTCAAAATTCTTCAACAATGATTTGAGAAACTGTAAGTTATTTAGAAAATTATTACTCCCAAGTTATTGCTACTAAATGTGGGTCTACAAGGTGTTAAATTATGGTATGTACTTAGTTTTTCACACTTCTGATCAGTAAAGCTGGGTGATATCAAAAACATTAGCTATTTGTTAGCAAATGTACAATTCTGGGCCAGATCCATTCCAGGTTTGCTGGATCACCGAGCTTCAAAAGACTTTGAAGTTGTAATTCTCCTTTGGAAAATCTGTTAGAAAAAAGGTGCCGGAACTCCATTCCAGTGAGTTCAATGAGAAAAAAAGCCCTATATATTTATATATGTGTGTGTGTGTGTGTTTCATTGAGCAACTTTTCTTTTTTTGTACTTTTGTATGTGTTATTCTTGATATTTCTTCAAAAATGTATTTAAAAACCATTGAAATGAAAAGTGTAACTCCGCCCATCCACCCAAATCTTTTTTAGAAGGAGGAAGGAATATCTGTGAGGTGTCTTGCCAATGTCTTTATTGGACAGACGCTTTTCCAGTAACAGTTACCATTTTTTGTACCAATAAAGCCTTTGCAGGTTTTTATTACAGTGTGAGTTTATATTTGGGAGATTCCCCTCACTGTGGGCCCAGTGCCTAGGGTTATCTAAATAGGAAAAAAGGGAAAACTTGATGATATATCACCTTGCCCAGTTTTTTTTTAGAAAAAATGCCAGGCTGGATTTGTACTTTCAGTTTGCTTTTATTGTAAGTAACCATGTTTTCCCAGAGGTGCATTATCTGGCCTCACTCATAATCAGAAACCTTGCTGTGGTTAGTTGTAATCTATACAGTATTGTATGTGTTTTTTTTTTTTTTTTTGTTCCCAGGATTATGAAAGTAGATCTCAACAAACCAGAAAAGTTTCATATCTGCAATAAGGTAACAACAGGTCAGACCACATAGACATGGGCTTTTACAATAAACAGAAGTAAAGTCATTTTTTAACTTGTGCAACTATTCAGATAGATATAGCTATTGTGATTCTTTTTTATGGCCCTGTTAAGGCATTTTGAAAACTTTAATAATATGTCAGTATCTTAGCCTGGAAAGAAAACTCAGTAACTTTAAATAGAGTTCTTGTATGATCACTTCCAGTATTATTAAGTTTTTGTCAAGAAGAATTATTAGAAACTCTAAGTGTTTATTACAATTTGTGCCTGATAGAAATTGTAGCCCTGTTTCGAAGGATGTTCAACAATTTTTAAACATGCAGCCAGACATTAGATTTAGAAGACATTAGAAGAATGTGAACTTCTTCATTTACTTCTGTGCTAAAGAAGGACATCTACTCAGAGTTAATTTGACTTAGGAAATGTTGGGTTAGCTGCCATCATAGGTGTTCCTTAAACAAGTCCTTACTGTGATCGAAAAGGAGGGTCAATCCCTGAAAAAGGGGGCACATATACCAATAATGACCAGGTGGAGATATTAGCTCTGGTTCACTTCACCCAAAACTTTCCACTCAAGATATCTATTTGAATCTAATTTGTTTTTTTCAAGTGGTTACAAAGTGGTTTTCAAAGGGGTTACAGCTACTCCAAAGCATGCAAAACTGAAAAGAATGCATGCTCAATTGGGTTCAGATCAGGTGACTGACTTGGCCATTCAAGAATATTCCACTTCTTTGTTTTAATAAACTCCTGGTTTTCTTTGGCTGTATGTTTTGGGTCATTGTCCATTTGTATTATGAAATGCCTCCCAATCAATGTGACTGAATTTAGCTGGATTTGAGCAGACAGTATGTCTCTGAACGCCTCAGAATTCATTCGGTTGCTTCTGTCCTGTGTCACATCATAGATAAACACTAGTGTCCCAGTGCCACTGGCAGCCATCCACGCCCAAGCCACCACACTGCCTCCGCCATGTTTTACAGATGATGTGGTATGCTTTGGATCATGAGCTGTTCCAATCTTCCACATACAAGCACCCCCCCCTCAAATCAACTCCAGGCCTTTTATCTGCCTAATTGATAATGACATGCCGAAGGAATTGCCCACACCAGCCCATGAAAAAGCCTTTGAGTCAATTGTCCAATTACTTTTGAGCCCCTGAAATAAAGTGCAGGCCTTTTATCTGCCTAATTGATAATGACATGCCGAAGGAATTGCCCACACCAGCCCATGAAATAGCCTTTGAGTCAATTGTCAGATTACTTTTGAGCCCCTGAAATGTGGTGATTAAAGCTGAAAGTTTGCAGTTCAACTGCATCTGAGTTGTTTCATTTAAAATTAATTGTGGTAATGTACAGAACCAAAATTTGAAAAAAGTTGTCTGTCCAAATTTTTATGGACCTTAACTGTATATATATGATGAATACTTAATAAGAATAGGGAGTTATCTATAGGAACGTTGCACCATTATCTTAACTAACCATTTATTGCCTAAAATTACTTCTGTTCAGTAGAAGAACATTTTGGTATTCATAGGAAAGCTTCAGCCTGTTAATATTGTTTATTCTTGGGAAGGCATGCACATCATGAGAAAAGCCATGTAAACTGTGTTTCCTTCTGAAAGTGCTAGTAGCCTAGCTGCCCAATGATCACTTCAAAGTATTAAACAGTTAATCATGTCCTATGTGTTTATAAATTCACTTATTTACAACTCATCCTCAGAGTAATAGCAAATCCAAATAAATAGTCATACATGTAGTGCTTTTGCTACAGACCTTTGGGCCCCAATGTGAAATTTGGACCCTGCCCCCCCCCCCCCTTTTTTTTTTGTGGCAGCTGTGCTCGTGGTTTTCTAGGTACAGATTTATGGACGGAAGGGTGTTTTTGAAAAAGCCTTAGCAATTACGACAAGCTCCACCGCATCCGAATCCCCCTTTCCCCCTTCAATACATCGAGAAAGCCTCTGAGAACATTAAGAACACACCTTTTACGTAAAAAATACCCACATCAGAACCCCCCAGACGTTGGTCAGCGCAGACCCTCAACAGCTTACTCGCAAGTGTAACTTCTTTTAAACCTATGCAAAATTTTTATGCAAACCTGAATTTTAATACTTACATACTAATAACAGCGATCTTGGTCAAACATGCTAGTGAAACCCTGAATTTGTTTTATCGGTTAAGATGTCAGCCATAAGGATCCAAATGCCTGAAAGTAAATCTAACTGGTATTTTAGCAATACCCATTATACATACTTTGTTACTATGAAGATGGTATTGTCATCTTTTTGTATGAAGGGGGATCCATGTATTTTTTGGGTGCTCTTTGTAGGAGCTTTTACGTTTTTTAATAAACATGCATGGTCCAGACCAGTGATTTTCAACCATGTTCCCTGGCACACTAGTGTGCCATGAGAGATCTTTGGAATATGCAATACTATGAAGTTCCCTGAGGGATCTTCCTATCTAGTTGTCATTTTATGTGATGATAAATGAATATGTCTCCACAAGAGCAAACATTGGCAGCTCATACTTTGTTTCACTGAAACAGAAACAGTTTTCCATTGTCAGCCTTTCATCAACTGTTAAACTAAACAAATTTATGCTACAAAATTAACTACCTGTGGAAACTCCCATTTGTTTAGACCAGTGTTTTTCTACCTTTTTTGAGCACATATTTTACATTGAAAAAAATCCTGAGGCACACCACAAACCAAAAATGTTACAAAATGACACTCTGTAGCTTAATACAATAAATATAATGACAATATAGTTTCTCAATTTATTTATACTCTCTCTTAGTGCGAAACCTGGGCCTGTTTAGAAGACTTGGATCAGGGGTGCCCACACTTTTTTGGCTTGCAAGCTACTTTTAAAATGACCAAGTCAAAATGATCTACCAACAATAAAAATGCTAAACATATCTTTATTTAGAGTATACCTTATGTTTAAAATACATATTGTTTACCTTATATAACAGCATAAACATGTATGGCACAATACAATTCTTTTTTTTTTATTATTATTTTAGTTCCGCTTTAAAATGATGCTTTTGCGGATTAAAGTTCACTTTATATATCAAAAAACAAATGCACATGTGCAGCAAACTCCTGGCTCAAATAGTTTTATGTATTATTAGCCCAATCACTCCACTAGCTGTGCATAGGTGTAACATAGGACTTCCACATTTAATTCAACAAAATTACACATGCCACATCCGGAAATTACCATTTGTATCACAGGACTTGCTAAAAAACTGCTAAGCTTTAAAATAATAGAGTGCAACACATTTTGAGCAAACTGTGTCATATTTAAGTAGGTATATTTTTGCACTCTTCATTCTTCAGTCTGTTAATGTAAATCTCTATTCCAGTTAGGTATATTTTGAAAATGGTGCATGGTTTCTTCAGTACCCAGTAACATGTCATACCCAAATATTGATCTGAGTAAAAATGCTAGAAAAAAATTAGGCAGCTTTAAAGCCTTTGCCAAATAATTGTCAGGTGACATGTAGCAGCCGCTCCCCAAAAAAGGAGTGTGTTTTTACATCCCCTGAAAGTTAGACTTTTAACAACCACTAGAAATCAAGACACTGATACAGGGAAAGATGTAAATGCCTTCAATTTATAAGAATATACATAAAAAGAAGTTCTAGCCAAGGTGCAATAGGACTCACCCAACCAAAGAGAGTGCAGAGACGGAGCGCAGAGAGAGAGAGCAGCCTCTGTATTCCTTTGTCACACTATGGGTTCTGTGCTACCACAAGCCAGGAACTATGGCAGGGGTGCCCACACTTTTTTAGCTTGCAAGCTACATTTTAAATGTCAAAATGATCTACCAACAATAAAAATGCTAAACATTTATTTATTTATCTATATCCTGAGTATAACACAGAAGTGACTGAAGCAAATGAGACATTAAATGGCAGAACATTGCACAGACATTGCACTACAGGAAAGCTACAGTTTACCTGTCATAGGAGAATGAGGTGCTGCACAAGAAAAAGAACTGCTAATTTGTACAAAGGTATCTCGGTAATTAAATCCTGACCCCCGAGCCTGAACTGATTTAGCCACCCAGCACTGCTCACCTCAGACTACCCTCTCTGCTTCCCTCCCCTCTGTTACATGGAGCCTTTACACACAGAAAGACATCCCCAGCATCCCAATAAATGTAGCAGCCGGACTGCTTGTTACCAGCAGGGCAGAACTGAGCCAGGGCTGAGATCACTCATATGACAATGGCAATCCTCCCCTGACTTGGCTAATTTCCCATGGCACAGCTGAAGCGTTTTCATGACATCCTAGTCTGCTGCAGAACAGTGGTTGAGAATCACTGCAATAGAGAACAGTGTTGTTTATTTTAAACCCTGTGATTATCACTTTTTAAAAGAGGCCATCATGATCACAGTGGAATCTATGGGAGCTGCTCTCCACTTTTAGTGTTAGTTGCTCCTGCATTCCAGTGAGTAGTTTTTGATTGTCAGTTTAGGGTTACTATTTTACAATAATCAATCACTGATCACCAGCATGTATATAGCTCATAAACATCACAGACCACACAGGCAGCCTGTGTAGCAATTTTTAGGACATTTATAATTTTTGTTACACCCTTTTGAAGACTAGTTCAAAGCTTACTTCATTTTAATACTGGCTCCTTTTGCAAATACATTTTGACAGCATGCAATTATCAGCATTCCATGATTTATTTAAATTCTATTTTGACTCTGCAAATTGATTTAATTAACAGATCTAATTCTTCCTTTTTCATGGAGGAGTTCATGCCAACATATAAACACACAGCCTTTATCCCTCATACACACCACTATCTGCTCTGATCAATCCATTATCACGTTGTGACACTGGGGATTTCCAGAGGTGTGCTGAGTATGTTTAGCTTGGACTGGTGTTTGTGATCAAAGTGGAAATGGAACACAAAGATGATCTTTAGTTAAATAGAGCCAACTGTGTGACACTGTAGCTGATAAGTATTGAAAAGAACCTGACACAAGGGAAACATAAAGGCTGCCATTGCCATTTTTTGTTTTGGTAATTCTAGCTGCCTGGTTATCTTGCTGATCCCCTTGCTTCATCATAAGTAGTCACTGCCCCTGGGCAATCAGGCAATTCATATAGTTTTCATCAGACTTTTCTTACTAGCTTGGGACCCCTGCACCTTACATTACACACTACTGACCTCTCCACTTTGCATTACACACTACTGCACTTTTTGTTACATATTACTGACTTCTGCACTCTTCTTTATATTCTGCTGACCTCTTCACCCTACATTACATACTTCTGTCCTATGCATTCTGCATGTGCATATGTGCATAGTACATGAGTACATCTCATGTGCATAGTACATGAGACATATCCTTCTGTCTCATGTACTATGCATTACTTACCCCTGCCCTATGTACTCTGTGTTACATACCACCAACCTCCCCAGTCTGTGTTACATACTACTGACTTCTGCACTCCGAGTCACTTAGTTATGACATGTGAACTCTGTGTTACTTACTCCTGTCCCCTGCACTCTGTGTTACCTACAGTGAATCTTTGCACTCTGTTATTCCAGATTCCAGACAGTAGCAGGTCATGAAGATGAAGTATCTTCTGTGGCCAGGTGCCACTTATGTTAAACCTCAGTTGATAGGACCCGAGTGTGCTTTTGTCTATAGCAAATGTAAATATATATTTTTCTTGCTTTTAACAATAAAAATTTCTCTTAAAATTTTTTTGGAAGAATAAAAATATTTTGGCTACAGATACACTTTAATACATTATTAAATGTATTTTATTCAAATGGAAGCAGTGTAAATACCTGAATTTGATCTGGCGTTATCATCTACTGTCCTTGTATAGTAGAGATGGAGTCTAATATGAAGAAGGAGCCAGTCAGGTAATAAGCTGGCAAGAAGTATACTGATAGAACAAGAGAGTAGAATGAGAGATGAGCTCATCGCTGTGTCTATTTTCATTGTCCAGTTACAGGCTGTGGCAGTTCCAGGACCACCATATGATTTGGCCAGAATGATACCAGTCATCAGCATCTAGTGACAGAAAAAGTACTTTGAACTCTCTGAAAAAAAATCAGAATATCTCAACAAAAGCTGGAATTGTTACATTCCTTTTTATATGATTCTTCTTTATTATGCTTTGTTATGGCTAGAGTTCTGCTTTAAAAAATGTATCCTATTTTCTAGCAACAGGGTTGCTTAAAATAATTGTCCGCATGCCATCTATTGTACCTTAAATTATGACATCTTAATATGAATCATGAATCCTAAAAAAGCCTTCAGAGTCTAGCAAAGCTGAAGCTGTATATGAGTGAATGCCATGGCTGTGTCTCCAGGCTGTGTGCAGCCAGTGTATGGGAGGAGTAGGGGGCTGGCTCCACATCTGGGAACATAGCAAAGTATGCAGGAGCCACACACAGAGGGAAGTATTGCACAGACACAAGATACAACCCAAAGTCCCATCAGCAGGCGTTTGGGACAGTTTCCAGTGACTGACTGCATGAAAGGACATTGTGGGTGAAGGAAGAAGTCAAGAGGAGTGCTTGGAATAATTTGATTTAGAAAAATGAGGACTGGGAATGACCACAGCTCTGTGTCAGGACTGGAGTACATTCTGAGATTGTGGCAGCATAAAAGGGAATAGTTGGAACTCTTATTCCTGTCATTAAAAGGGTGAGGACAGACTTTACAGACTGGCTGGAGCACACACAGATCACCCCAGGACAGAGAGAGGAACAGATCACCCCCAGGACAGAGAGGGATCACCCCCAGGACAGAGAGGTGAACGGATCACCCCCAGGACACAGAGGTTACCAGGTCACCCCCAGGACAGAAAGTTGATCATATTTCAGATCACCCCCAGACAGAAGAGTGAACAGATCATCTAAAGGACAGAGAAAGGCTATTGAACACTGGAATCAGCTACCATTTAATGACTAGAAGCATGGAAGGCTTGGTGAAAAGATTATGGACGATTTTGATACTCTGTGTCACTTTTTGGAGTTTTGGAGCAGAAACAGTAAGTGTCTTTTTCCTTTGCAAAATGTAACTGCTATGTGAAACTGTACGTTAATTAGACATGGTGGTTTATACTTAGAGGATAGCCTGTGCACAGCAGCAATGAGCAGTGGTTTATTGCAGCACATCTGTTTTAGTGTCTGGAGAACATGTGCAACTGTTGCCCAAAGAAACTATATTTTTCTTATATTTCAAATGAAAGAAAATGTATGGTCCCCATGCAACATGTCCAGATGTGCATTTGATCCTATGAAGTACCCAAATGGCAGGTCTGATTGGTTATGGCACTGTTTTTGCATCTTGCAGACAGTTTTAGGAGCTCTGATGTAGGACTAGTTATAGGTTCTATATGTGATCATGCAACCTACCACTGCTGCCTCCTACTGGATAAACAGGAGGTCCTATAAAGAGGAAATCTTTCATATTGGTAGGGATTTGTGAAGATTATTTGTCATTGGTTGCCTCATTAAATAGAGGACTTTAAACTAGAAACATACATAAATATATGTGTTTGACAGAAGGAGGATCAGTGTCTCATACACTAACAGGGTGTGTTCTGACATGCTTTTAGTAAGTGAGCTGAGTAAATGGAGATTCCCCTCATCTGCTGTCTACTGCTGCTTAGACACATGTTTTACAAGAAAGCCTGGGCTACGGAAACTCCCTACATCCTATCATTGTGTGCTAAAAATGTACAGGATCTAGCAGCACACTGTAAATCTTATATTACACAACTGATATGATTGCATGACTTTTAAAATCCAATATAAAATATTCAGTGTGGTGGCATCACAAAATACAACTAATATTTGAAGAGTAGTCATATCACCAATCACATCTGGATAAAAGCGACATATGTAATGTGAATTATTTTTATGGAAAGCCATCTTTGTCCTCTTTGACCCATGGTTTTCAGTCCTAGCAGGGAATGAAGCCACCGTGCTTTGGTTCAAGATACATGCTATGATTATGGATTTGATTTTTTCTTAGTACAACTGGGCTTATGTTTTGCCAACCCCTTAAAGTGAAAAAAAAAAAACCCTCCCAGACACCACTACTCTAATGCACATATATAGTAGTTACATTGTCAGAGGTCACCCAATAGAAAGAAGATGTCCGATGTAAAAGAAGCAGTAGAGAAGATGGCAATATCAGCGATGGGAAGCGGGGACCTGGTATGTTTGCCAAAATGCACAAATTGGCGGTGCATATTTGTTTAATTTTGCAAGAACCTAGGTCACCCCTTTAGCTTTAGTCCCACTTTAAAATGATATTTTAGGTGGGTATTTTAGAGCAACAAACTGATGGTAAAACTCTCTTTTCATGCAAGAGTACTGCATCAAGTGACAGCCAAGACAAAACCAACTGGTTTCTGGCTACCATGATGACTGCAGATGCCAGAAATTATTGGGGACTGCAGAGAGTCAGTGTACCAACCCAAGACAAAGAAAACAAAGATTTTTTTCCACAGTGCAATAACTACATAACAATGTAAACATTAAAATATTAAAACCATCATGATTCTATGGTGGAACAGTCTCAATTATTGTTCGACACATTTCATGACAAAAACCACCTTAGCACAAACTCAAATGAGATCTATCAATTACACATGATAACACATTTTAAAACATCATTTCACATATAGGTCCATAAATAACAAAATAAACACAAAACATAAAAGCAGAGAGTTTTTTCTTTTTCATTCATATTACAAAATATATTTATTTGTTCTCCTTATGAAATTTATTTTATCATTCCAAAGTCAAGTTAGTTTAGAGTGCTTCCCTTTTTATATTTTTCTTTATGATTTGTAAATAATGCTCTGATAACACATGTTTATCAATACCACTGGTTTATTGTAAAAAGCTAACACTCTATGATAAAGTTTTTTTTTAGCCAGTGATTGGACATTTGTAACCACATGACAAAAAAAATCAAAACATTATCCTAATGCAAAATCTAATGTCAGACGTTTAAAGCAAACTTTCAAACTGCTGGAGTAGATGTCACATCCAATACCAACTACACAATAGTGCTACCTGCAGAATTACTGTTTTCTAATGAAAATGTGGATGTAATAGATGAAATATAATCCAATCTATTTTGGAAGAAGTCTAATGTTAGAAGGAAGAGGCCTAGCTCTCAACAGCACAATTGTTTACAGCACGAGTTTTAAAATAGGAATTTATTGTCTGGTTCCCAATTTCTATATTTCCATTTGTTGGTCTTTATTATCTGTTTAGGCTTCCAGTTTATGACCTAGGCTTACATAGGTTCTGTCTGTTTCAAGAGGTAAATCGTGGAAGCTGTACTACTGGTAAATAAAGCAAGCTTGTTTTGGGTGAATGGTTAAAGTCCTATTTAGGCTATGCCATGCATGTACATTAATGCAAATGATTATTGTGTGTTAGCCATACTGCATTATCCACTAAAAAGGCGAGTGACTCTTTTTTTTTTCTATTGTACTATTTCTACTACAGGTAGAAACATATTATAATAGGAAAAAAAATGCAAGGGTGTGTTTTTAGCCTTAGGACAGATGCACATGTTTGCATTGTGGCAGCATACAATAAAATGCTACAGATGGTAATGTATGAGCTGCTCATTTTAAATGGCACCTCAAGAGACCTTCCTTCTGTCTCACAAGCTCCTCACATAGACATTGCAGCTCAAACTGGGAAGGGTTCAACAACAGAAACAGTACTTTTAATTTAGAAAATAGGCGTCAGGGTTTGGCGTGGCCAGATGCTGACTGACAAGCTACAAGCTTTTGAATCAGAAATTACAATGCTGACAGCCACACTGCTGCAATTCTTTTTTCTTCCCACTGTACTGCAAACAGTCACAACCTACATAGGAGTGGCGACTCTACTCTGAATTCAGGAGCAGTGCACCATTGTTGCCACACATCACAGGTACCCGCATTAGGTCAACGTCTCAGGCAGATTCAACGGGTATTTACAGAACTTTGCAGGGGGAATAAAAGAAAACTGTAAGTGCAGAGGCATTTATAACAATACTTTATTACTATTTTTATATTAAGCCGTGTTGTTTGCTTTAAATATAAAAATAAAGCCTTGTGTGGTGCACTGGTAGCCTGTTAAACAAAAAGAAAACATGTAGGTTACAATTCCTTTCATAGTTAGATAAGTCACTTTAAATGTAGTAAGTAGCTACCAATCACATAGAAACATTAACAAAGTATAAAAACTCACTTCCCCCTATTTACAAAAAAACGTTTGTTTTTCTGTCTGGATAGTTCAAAATTGAATATTGTTGGGGCACCTGCATCCTGACCCCAAGGTTCTTGGGGGTTCCTTTGTTTATCAGCCCTACCTTTAAATTTAGATTAAAGATCAGGCAAATAGAAGCCAATCCTCTCACTAAAGTTTCTGGAGGAGTTTTGACCCTATTATTTTGAAGGTATATTAGGAAAAGGAACATCTAAATGGTAGATACATACTATATAGGTAGTTTCCCTAGAGAGATAGTTCTCTGTGGTGTTGATCACAAATCTACACAATTTGCTAAAAACTAAAAAGACACAGATTAGGTACTTAGTCATGCTAACAGGTGTGTTTATGTAAACTATGTGGGATCATTTTTTTCACATCAAGCTGCTTAACTGCTTTTGAAGGGAAATACCAAGTAGATAACAAATCAGATAAAAAAAAAAAAAAAAATAAGAAAATCAAAGGCCAAGTTCAGTTTGTTGAGTTCATGTTTTTTGACATTCTTTGTACGGTATGTTACCTGCAAACAACTTGCAAATAGCAACTGAAAACTTTGTAAAAATAAGAGTTGAGTTGTTTTAGAGTTCAAACTCCAGGGTGGTCTTCCCAATTTGGCTTCATTGCCCAGTCATTTTGCTTTTGTCTGTCAGATAATACACTCCAATATTTTATTGCAAGGTAAACCTGCCTTGTCTCTCCCTCCTATACTGCAGCTAAACATGCTGCTTACATAGGGCATGTTTGGCTTTACCCTATCGGCCTGATTTTCAAAAAGCTTTCCAAGAGTTGGGATGATAAACCATCATGGAAGAACCAAGGTGATCCATCAAACTTGAAATTAATTCCTAAAAAACATTTGCTTTTAGTTAGCAAATATTTTCATCAGCCCAAATCCATTATAGATTTCCTGAATCACTCCCCATGGTTCCCCATGATAGTCTATCTACTCCAGTCTTTCAAAGCTTTCCTAAATCAGGCCCAGCCAAGCAGAAATTTGTTGGCTATTATCTGTCAACAGACCAGGCTTTTGAGGGGGGGCCTGATAATTCCCTGCAAATGAAAAGCTCTACTATTACAGCAGAGTCTGAAGCATGGTCCAGGGCCTTATTTCTGCAAGAGGAAAGCAGTACTCAATAGACTTTGATCACCTTTCTTTGTACTGAAGGACAGAAGCAGAGAAGAGCTTTGCTTTATCACCCGAGTGTACAGTACAATAGTAGTACAATAGTATGTTTGTGTGTAAAGTACAGGACTTTGTGTGTTTGTATGTACAGTACATAAATCTGTGTATGTTTGTGTGTGCATTACAGATTTATGTTTACATGTACAGTACATGACTGTGTATTACAGTCCATAATTGCAGTAGTACAGACCACTGTGTATGTTTGTGTATATAGTCCAGAGTTCTGTGTATGTTTTAGAATACAATGCAGTTTCTGTGTACAGTGCAATTTATAAATTGTTTTGTGTTAAATGGCCTGCAGTTGTCTAGTGGTTAGGACGTCAATTTGACACCTGCCCAGGATCCCAAATTATCTAAAACTGTCCTTGTCTGTCATATAATTCACTGTAACTGTAACACTTGCCTGGTCTATTTCTCTTCTATTGTCACCTAAACAAGATGCTTATTCACTTTCTGCCAAATTGCAATATTTTGGGCTCTCAGATAATACATTGTAACTTTTATTGAAACATAAAGCCTGCTTGGTCTCTCCCTATACCAAAGCATAAAAAAGTAGTTGACATTTGTACAGCCAAAAAATGCTTTTTTATGTCACTCTAAAGTCACATGAGAGAAAAGATCCTCTTTTTTAAAAGGGTTTTCATGCTTTGTTAAATGACCATCATTTCAGTGCCCATCTCTCCATAACAATAGTTTGCCTATTAGCCTAGAGAATGACCATAAACAGCCTAACAGAAGCCACCATAACGGTCCCAGGTTGACCTAGACAAATTCGATCATTTCTGGTCACTGGTGCAATTATCATCAAATTACGTCCTAATTACCAGATACCCTGTGCAGGTACTTTCTGTAATGTAGTACAGAATGTAATGATCCTATTCAATCAAGCAAACATTATTGTTCTGGATACAGTACAGTTAAAATCTGATGATACTGTTGACTACAGCCTTTTGTAGTTATTATTCAATGACTTTGTCATTATCAGAGCAGCACACAACCGTGAGCATATGTTTTATCATTTTAACATTATCTATTATTACAATCAGGGCTCGGTTTATTTTTCCACAGAACAGGGACATAAATTTTGGCAGACTTTTTTTTACCACAAAGCACACAGCTTTGCCAGCAATATAACTGTTACTATTTCTGCAAGAGTTTAGATTTGACAAATGATGAATCATTACCAGCAATAATGACCTTTTTACCAATACTTGCTAGCTATTTTACGTTGCTAAATATAGTAGGGTCCTGTATTGTGTTGGCCATTGATCAGTGCAGAAGGTTTTAGGTTTATTAGTTAAAAAAACATTGAAGATAAAAACACTAAGGGCTTTATTTATAAAACAGGGAATCTGATTCATCAAACATTCCCTAATGGGAATCCATTACTGACATTGAAACACATGGACCTGGAAGATCCCCACAAGGGAATGTTTGAGGGAATGTCTGATTCCCTGTTTTATAAATAGAGATCAAAATAATCATATATTTCATATGTGAAAACTTGAAATGTGCCTCAACTTGCTAGAGAATTTGACTACTCCAGGAAGAGTCAATTCCCTAGCACAGCCTCCTCCCTCCATGTACATTATAGCCCTTTTCTCTTCTGGCATTGTCTAATTACTCTTTGTGCTTTCCCAGCTCATTTGCCATCCACTTACATTCTTTGTCCTTTCTTGTAGCAGGAGAATACTAAAGATTGTTGAGAATACTTGGTAACCTAGTTTTAGTGCTTTTGATTTTCTACACAGTAGAGGCTTTTATAGGTGAATAAGATCCATTATGTAGTTTAAACACACATAGAATCATATATGAAAACTTTTGGTTAAAATATATGGTCTAGCAACATGGACTCTTGTACCCATTTTAGCTAATTTAGGTTAATAGAGATCAAACATATAAATCAAGTGGAAGAGTTAAAAATGTTGTCTTTTTTATTCTGCCCGTGTCCCCATAGGCAACGTCCTTTGCTCCCTGTTGCTGTGATGCTGATATTAAGACACATATTGTAATAAAAATATTATCACTATTGCTAACTCTTCCCCATTACTAAAAATGTGTTTTTTTTTCTACCGTATGTGAGTTTGGAATTATTTTCATTACTTCCTGTCCTGGCAAAAGTTCTATCAATTCCGAGTCGGTTTATTCTGAAATTGGCATTTATATGTATTTGTGCTGCCGCAATATTTTAATTCCATGATACATATTCTTTATTTAGTAAACTACACAATTCATTTTCATCATATTAGTATTTGAAAATAAAAAACTAGAACTAAAGCTCAAATGTATTCTTCACTAATGTGTTTGTTGGATAACACATTGCAATCTACTTCCCAGAGACTGACCACAAGGCCATGCATGTGTGAATGCAGCACAAAGTGGGTATCATTTTGTAATGGAGGAAAGTGAACATTGCTAATCCTCTCTGGTAATATTGTGTTGACTAACATGTCCTCATTTTTTCCCTATTGGCATCAGATTCCTCTGCTGTTTTTCTCATTTTGTATTATGTGACCAAATTCTGACAATCACAATACACTCCTGTAAAGCAGTGCTTTGCCCATGCGGATATACTTATCTCCCTACCTACCAGCAAAAACGTTTTCATTATTCCTCTGCCACCTCATTTAGGTTCCTGGGGGTGCTAGTTGTTCAATGTTTTGCTTACACAGAGCTATGAACTCTCCTTAAATTTCATGGCTACTGCTTTACGATTGACCCATTGCCGTCATATGCTCGTTGTATTTTCTTGGCTCCTGGAGGTTAAACAGGGCAGCCGGGAAAGATAAGAAAGATGAATGTAAGCAAAACATTTATATTTGATAGGGCTTGTTGATAATAATATGAGCTTCATAAAAAGTATTACAAGTAATTGTACAAAACAAGAAGAAAGTTTTTAACAAATATATGTATGAATGGAATAGTGGTCTATGAACATTGAGTTTGTTTTCAGTTTATATCATTTATAGTGTTGTACTTGTAAAACAAAAAGGGTAGCTATGAAGCAGAGGAAGGCAGCTGCATGGATTATTCCTAGGAAAACATACATTGTTGCATTTGGGAAGCAATCAAGTGAGTGATTCAGATGTGCTTCCTGACCAGGGAACACATTTCCTGTTTTCTTGGTTCCCTCTCACCTATGGCCTCTATTCAGCCACTCCTGGGTGGAGTACTTTGTTTTATCGTTACTAAGGGTTATGTGAATATGAAAAGTGTATGTCTAGCCAAATTTTTTTGTTTTGTATACAGCAGGGAAGGGTTAAAACCCCTATTGGGTTATTCCTTTTCGGTCGGCACTCCACCAGGGAGATTTTCCTGCTCTGCCTGTCGTAAAGAAAATGAGATGACATTTATTCAAAGGGAACAAAATGTTCACCCCAGAGAGTTGGTATAAGAACAGGTGTCCCTATTGGAAGATTTCATCCCATGCATTACAAATAAATTTGGATTTGCCCTTACTTTCTGTTGACAGTGCTCATAAGGTGGCTTTCTGCAGATGGGTACAGAGGCAACAATAACAACTTGGCAAAGGGTCTTATTCTTCCCTACTTTATCCAAAACAAAAAAGAGAAAAAAACAATTGTCTTTATACATTAATCATTCACCAAAAATGTTGGTGGCACGCAATTATATAGAGAGAAACAAAAGAATGTTGACTTTTGCTCCTCCCAGCCAATAAAGAAGGCAAATTGAGTGGACATGAATGCCGCCACTTTTGGGGTTTACATATTTGGGAATGTGACCTGGCAGAGCAGGCCAAGAGCAATAAGGATTATATTAATCAGACAGATTAGAAAACCCTGTCTGGTCACTGTTATTTATGGTTGTACCACAGTTATCTGTTCTATGCTTCCTTTTCCTCCCCATTCCCTTTTGCATATCATACAGTCTGGAAACTGTACCATTCATCTGTGCAGTGCTGGCTATATTCACCAACATCTAGAGACATTGAGAATGTATAGGCATATCTTACTGTTCTTTGAATTTTTTTGCCTGTGGGCAGCAAAACAGTTTGGACTAATTAACTTTTGTAAACTCTTCAAAGCTTTTAAACTTGTAAAACTGCACTCAAAGTCTATGGTAAGATCTGTTATTCTCGTATTAAAGATCAAACTTTAATCAATGTGATCTATTTTGTATAATATCAATAGTTGATCACACAACATTTACATTTACATTTACACATTCCTGTATACCACTTTTTCTCAACTGTTTTGCACCAAAACAACCTTTGAAATATTTTAGGTCTTAGGGAATCACTGCTAAATCCAATCAATGTGTGGACAATGAGAAAATACCCTTTTTATGGTTGCAAAAGGAAAGAATTCTCACCGCATCGCAGTGGTAGCCAAAATATTACTCTTATAGTTAGCTAAAACTGTCATGCCACTGGTTCTGATAAGATGTAGGCCCTGGAACTAAATAGGCATCATTAGATGGTAGGCCAGTTAGCCACATCGTAGGGGACCAACCTTTGGCGGAACATTCACTGCAGATGAAGCCCCCTAATATACTGTGCGTTTTAAATAACAGATATTAGTTTACTATCAGTGAATGTTTGGTGAAAGTCACTTTCACTTCTTAATAAATTTGCCAAAAACCATATATAAAAAAACGCTTTATACTTTGCCAGGTCTTAATGATAATGGGAACCCCTTTGTGTTCATTCCTCTGTACACTTCTGTTTTAGATAAACGCTGGTATATTTCAATTATTTCCATGCAGAGAGAGGACAGCATGGATATGTGGGCATTCTAATATATCTGGATCAAAATATGTCCTAAGATTTTGTATCCTTGTTTGGGCTGAAACCAGACACAGAGCAATGCAGTTTTATTCATGGCTTCAATGACCGCTTTTGTCATTAAATTTAAAAATATGTTTAAAGTTTTTATGTTGTAGTTTAAATTTATAATGATCAACAGGTAAAATTTTAGCCAAGATTACCTTTTTTTTTCCATGTGAAGTCCCAGCAACGGGATGTCTGACAAAGCCAAAAGTATTATACAAACATACAGAAGTTTCATGTTCTTACTGCAAAACTCATTCTATATCAATCCATTACTTTATTTTTATCCAATACTTTATATTTGTCTATTTATTTTCTACTGGTTTGTAAGGCAATGATGACAACAATGGTGGATAGATAACAAATAATAAATACACACAGCATTAAAAAATTGGGTTGTGGGTTGGCATATAAGAGACTCATCTTTTCCTTTTCAATGGCACTGCTTCATAATCAGTTTTTTGTTTAAATCTAATCCATCTAATCTCAATTTGTGTATTCAATGGAGCCCATGTCAGCATAGCCTCACAGACTCAAGCTTCATAATATTTAAAGCAAAGTTCCATTAAGGATAAAAATTGTCTATGAATTAGCAGTAAAATAGCTGTGTGCATTGTATTGGAAATATCTGAACATTAAGGTGAAAAAGTACTTACTGAAGTATAATTTCCAGCTATAGTGGTAGTCTGGTTGTATCAGATATGGATTGTATTTTAATAAATTACTATTGTGACAACACAATGCACTTAATGTGTATCTCCCAGCTGAATTAAATACACACACTTTATATTACTAAGTGTGAAATTGTGCAAAATGTAAAATGTTATTAGTGGATTTGGTTATGTTTGCTATTTTGTACCTTTCTCTGGCAGTCTGTCAGTTATCAGCCCTGAGCTCAGGTAGAAGATCAGTCAACCCCCATGGGAACCCTATAGCTTGATACTAAACTGACATTTGTGCTCTAATGGAAAGAGATAGTAATACACTATCAGAACATACATAATGTATATGCAGGAAAGTTTTTACTAATATAGCAACATAAAAGTAAAGAATCAAATTCTTACAAATATTCCCTACTAAATATTTCATATTAAACAATAAAAGCAATAACAAGTATCAGCAAGTGTTATCAAAAATCTGTAAAAAGCCACATGCTTTTTATTGTTAGTTTCAATTTACAAAAGCTGAGCTTTGGGGAAATCAAATATTGTCTAAATACAAAGGGCAATTGTATTGTTACTTAAATCTTAGCATTCTTTTTATATTTCCTCTATAGCTGTGCAGTAATTCAGTGTGAAACTTGGCCTCTGTGCAGGAACTTCCTTTTTAGACCAGTCACTTTGCTTTTTGCAGGGTGCCTGGTTTGAGCCCCTGTAATTTTCTGTAGGTATCCTCCCAGAGCTTTCTGCACAGGTTATATGCAGGAAGGACGATAATGCTACTTTCAAGGAAACAACTGGACTTGCAACAACATTTTAGTGCACACAAAGTGGATTTTTATCCTTTGTGGATATTGGGCAATATATTTATTGAGTAAAGTGTTTGTTCGACAAATGTTTTCTTTAACATGGAATATATAGTTGTTTATACCAAATACATTACTATTCTCATATCTTTTTTGTAATACACTAAAGTTCTAATAGTGTAGAAACATTTTGTAACAGTGAATAAATCAGTTCCACTTTTTTGCATCAGAATTTTTGTGGTTTTGGTGTTTTTTCAAAATACTGAATTTATGAAGTGTTAAATTTAAAACTTAAATCCAGACACTTGCAGTCTAGGGTCTAATATTCATAAAGAATCATGTATTGTAAATGTCATGTATGTAATTGAACATGGAGCTAAAAATTCCTTTATTTTATACTTAGACTTTTTTATTTTAAAAAATCTTCTTCATACTAGTTATTGACTATTTTGTAAAATGATTTATATAAGTATAATGGTTTATTAATGTAAAGAAGAAGGGTTCATTATACAGTAGAGTCTTTTAGTATATTTTGATGCTGTTGGGATTATTGGATCAGGCTGTTCATAGACCATAGAAACCATTTACCAGTTTGTTAGGTTTGCTGGAAATCGAAATGTCCCCCTGAAATACCAGTGACCACTTTTTTCTTTGTGTCTCTGTATTTTATGTAGTACTGAGGCAACTAAGCAAATCTATTTTATTGTCTAGTAATATATCTGGAAAACACTTGTCTCATCGCATTCCTATAGGCCATACTTTGTCAGGCTGATGGGAAAGGTAGAATAAAGTAAGGGGTGGGAAGGCATTGGGATGTGTTTTGTTTTGTGGGTATTTTTGGTTTAGTTGTAAAAAGTCCTTTAAAAAAAATAGTACACCAGTAGAGTAGATGGGCATGATGTGTATATGTATTTAAGCTGTAAAACAGCGCTAACTATCATTTGTATGTACAGTGTGTGTTTGCAAGAAAGTATTGTGCAAGTATAGCATGGACATGTAGTGACTTCAAAATTCCCTCTCACACGATCTTCACCTTCCTTTTTTTTTTTTTTTTTTTTTATTTATTTTTTATTAGCAACCAATAAAAACAGACAATTACAAAACTCAAACCAGTGTATACAGATGGCAAAAGCAAATAAAAGCGTGAAAAGGCATACAATTTTACAGAAATAGTCATATCTAGCAACTTGAGAGAACATATAGCATGCCATGTAATGATAAATGGAAAAGAGAAACAAATGGTATACGTACATAAAAACATTTCCGTTATACCAGTAAGCATTCTACCATTAGGTTTCATTGGTCGCTGATTTTATATTAAAAAGTATAGGAAAAGAGAGAAAAGAAAGAGAGAAAAAGGAGAGGAGAAGTAAAAAGGGATGGGGGGGGGGGGGGTGCTGTATAGGGATATAAACAGAAAGGAGGGTAGTGGGAGTAGGGATTGGTGCACAGTGGAGGCGCTGTATGCTCACGGTAGTGGGCGAAGCAGCCGCAAATAATCTGCAGTGGTCTTAAATTCGTCCCAATAATACCAGGTACGTAAAGGTCTGCGTGCTGAACGGTCTCCTGCACTCATAAGCTCCTCCATGTATTGAATATCATTTACCCTGGTCAACCATTGCTGCACAGTAGGTGGAGCAGTTTGTCTCCATAGGGGGGGGATGCAAGCCTTGGCTGCATTCAACAAATGTCGCAGCAGCGACCTTTTATAGCATTTCCTCGACATTGCTGATACATGAAGCAAAACAAGCTCTGGTTTATCCCTTATCGACACTTCTGTCAGCTTTAGCACAATATCAGCAACAGCCGCCCAGAACGATACTAAACTAGGACAGTTCCAAAATATATGCAACAACGTCCCAACGTGTTGTCCACATCGCCAACAGTCTGAGCTAGTGTGTTGAAAGAGTTTTGCCAGCCGATCGGGGGTTCTATACCACCTGGTAAGCACTTTGTAATTAGTCTCCTGATAACGATTACTAATAGAGGCTCTATGTCCGTAATATAACATACACTCTATTTGTTCTTGGGTAAATTTAACTCCAAGGTCTCTTTCCCATTTAGCAATAAAATATGGTATTGAGGTTTCCTGAGTTGTTAGTTGTAATTTGTATGTATGAGAAAGAACTCCTCCTAAGGGATCGCCATTCACACATAAACTCTCTAGAGTACCTAGTGGGCGGCCGAAATCCTGTGCCGGAGGTAGTGATCTAATAAAGTGTTGAAACTGTATTGTCCTCCAGTTATCCAGACATCACCTTCCTAACCATCCAAAAAGTTCAATCTTCTTTGTTCAAACATCATCTACAGCCAAAATCTATTCCATGGACTGAGATGCTGGAATAAGTGAAATGATTTTCATTTTGTTGCCTGTTTAGTGGCTTTTATGTTTTTGGATGTGCGTCCATGTGTTGTTTATTACAGCTCATCCCCATGCTGCAGCCTCTTATTCTTTGTCTTACTAGAGAATTACATGTATTGTTTGAGTGAAAGGTCACTAAGGGGGAAAGAATGAGAAATTCTTGTATCTTGCAGGAGGCCCAGCAGTCATATTTTTCCCAAAATTTTTAAAATATTTTTTATTAATTATATTTTGTTTAGTCATGTGCATTGCGGTAGGACAGATTATTCATTCTGAAAAGGGTGCCCAGGCACCACAAAACAGGGTAACCTTGTCATTGATAACTATCTTTACAGCTAATCTTTTTTCCTATTTTAAAAGCATATCTAATATGTAAAATAACTCATAATGTTTTTGTTTAATTCTACATTTATGTTTAGCTGTATGAAGAACATGCATGTCCATTTTCTGTTGCCCACGCTGAAAGGGACTGTTGTTGTAAAACAGGAACATGGGTTCTGTGCTCATCCACTGTGACAATACATTTTTAGCAGCGGATGTGGGAGAACAAAGTAGAGCTTGGCAAGAAAATGCATAGCCTGCTCTACATCTGTTTTGCAGCTGGGAAATGCTGAAGCATAATAAAACATTTTTTTGGAATTTCTTCCTGGAAACAAGTTTAGTCCGTCCGATTTAAATATATTTTTCTGGACTGTGAATTACGAGTTTACTTGTGAAATTGCTAAATATTTGTATGTAAGTATGCGAGTGAAATCATGCAATTTTCAATGATTATAAAATAGGATTAACTGAGGATCTTAGTATGAGGATAGAAATGCACAAGGATATATATACACCCTGCTCCCAACCTTGTGCATTTCTATCCTCATACTCCTCAGTTTAAACAGAACTCCAAGATGCTGTTATGTGTAATATTATATTAACGAGGACATTATTCCTTATAAATATATTAAACAAGGCTTCAATCCCTAAAGGAAGCTAAAACTTATATCTCAGTAGATTGTAGACATAACTCACAAATTCTTTCCAACTTTCCAGTGGCAGTTTGACCGAGGTGTGTTGTGTTTGCTATGTCTCTGCACAGGGCTTCATTTAAATGTCACAGTATGTGATAACCTGATTGTATATTTAATCAAAACCCAACACACATAAAAGGACTCTCTGGAAGATTCTCTTTAACTTCCCGTTTTGATTGACACCACTAAATGCACAGACCACTAAATGCACAGACTCCGGACTGTGCATTCGCCCAGCCGTGTTTTACTCAAAGTGGAAGAAAGTCCCCCCCAAATTCATGATGCCAGAACCCGCCCACTCTCCCATCACAAGTCTGAGCCTGTGATGGGAGAGTGGGTGAGTTTTGTCCAGAGACACAATGCCCATTGCCCCAAACCTGCGATCCATATGGGAGACATGGTCCGCGGCTCTGACCCGTGCGCCCCCCTCAATGGCGTCCTTCTCCTCACCCCGCTGGTGGGTGCACCGGCCCACCTTTCACACAGCGGCGGCCTACTAGCCAGTGCCTCTCAACCAGGATTCTGGAGAACCCTAAGATTCCTCCAGGCATTGCTAGGGGTTTCTTGGGTCATGAACAATAAGGTCAGTTTACCTGACACCAATTCTTTTTTTATTTATCTGCAGTGGTGATATTTTTTCAACTGGCTAGTAATGTAAGAGGCATTCTTCCTACTGTCAACCAGATTAATGCACAGTGAGTTGCAGATATAGTAATTATAGACAAGTTCCTTGATGACCTAAACATATTTTAAGGGTTACCCAATAAACAAGCTGAGAAGGGCTGGTTTAGACCATATGACACAATAAACTGACATTGAGGAACTGGGCATTTAATATGCATAGTAAATACACAATAGGTTATATGATTTTAGACTATGGTGTGTACAAAGTTGCAAAGAATTGTGAATTATGTTATGAATTATGTTTATACCTAAATAAATATTTATATTATTGTTTCACATTGGCTACCTAAAAAACTTACATTGTTATAACCACTCCCTAAAAAAACAGACACCTTCATGTGTTGTCAAACTTTTTTTTTTATCTAACACAAAAGAATAGGCACCCACAAAACACAAACATTGTGCATGCCAGATATAATGTTCTTTTCACTATAATCGATCATTCTCTGACAAGCCTCACCTAGACTAAATTGCCATTTGTTTCTAAAAGAAAAGACTTATCATGATCCTCCCACAAACAAAACAGTCATAAATATATGGAAGTCAACACTAATTTGTGTGTACATAATGTAAGAGATTTGAAACAATGCTTGTATGAAAGGAATTAGATTAAAACATTAACCTTTTAATGCTCAGTTCTAGCTTCTACAAAAAAAAAAAAAAAAAAATAAATTTTAAATTATACTCAGCAGGCTAACATATTAGTCCACAGTAGTGAGACGCTGCTTTCAGAGTAAGCAGCCTTCTGTCCAGCCACAAGCAAAGATAGAATAATATATGTTGAGAAGAAGATGAGGGAGGTAAAGCCAGGCTTTTGAAGGGCAACCAAAGTTAAATTTAAAAACATAAAATCCTATTGTTCCAACAACATAATTTAAAAGATTAAGAGCTGTGTCTCTATAAAAGAATCATAGGCTAACATATAACCACTAGTTTCCCCCCAAAAAATAGCAATATCGTTTAGTATCATACTAGGTTAGCGATGGCGGTAAGGTGTCCCACCCGACGCGTTTCAGCCCATACCGGGTTTCCCCAGGGGTAGGGGGAGACTTAGTATTATTGCTGGGGCTTTTTACTTCATTAATAGCCTTGTGATACTGAATTGCTACTTGTAAGTGATTTGATAACGAGACCAATATCAATTTGGATGTACTGCTGGTGTTTCCAGATGTCCCAGACGGTGTGATAGCTTAAAATGTTTTTTCCAGGACCTTCATATGCACAATGGTTATGACATCTCTGTCTGTCTTAGTAGAAGTAAATGACAGTGATTTAGCAGGAGAAGATAAAGTGTTGTCTTCTCGTTTGGAGTTTTTAAGTTGTGGTATGCGGGTGAGCTGCAGGCAGCCGTCCAAAAGGGGACAGTGCAGTCTACTGCTCGTGCCTAAATGGGTTAACCCATCTGTGTGATGTTACTTCTTCTTCTCTTCCTCACACAGATACACGATATGTAATCACAGGCTGGGCAAATAGGAGTCCACTCCTCTTTGATTATCCATTGGGGCTTTTCTTTCAGGTGGAACAAACTAACAAACTAATATATGTTGATTCTATTCTTTGAGAATCTTAATAACTCCTGTGAGTACATCTCCAATTGAGACTTAACAAGTCTCTCATTAGGTACAAAGTTCAGCCACCCTGAAGATTTTTAATCAATAGATTGCAAAATATGTTATTGAAGTTTTAGACACATTTTTAAGACAGTTTTAGTAGCAGGGGAAGGGCAATAGACTGGCATCCAGCATTGCCTGTAGTATCCCAGCAACTGATCTTTTCCCCAATTTTGACTTATCATGCTTTGTTCTGCACTGTCCCTTTATTAGGGTGTCCATCGTGGTGCTCCTTGATACTAGAA
This sequence comes from Pyxicephalus adspersus, assembly GCF_032062135.1. Taxonomy (NCBI): domain Eukaryota; kingdom Metazoa; phylum Chordata; class Amphibia; order Anura; family Pyxicephalidae; genus Pyxicephalus; species Pyxicephalus adspersus. The sequence goes on along the minus strand of NC_092862.1, from coordinate 67,174,491 downwards.
TCTTCCAGTTGTCAGAGGAAGCAGTACCGTAGTCATGCTGTGATGTCATACAGCTATGAGGCTTGTACACACAGGAGTGCCTAGGCACCTTCACATACCGGGACGTACCAAAAGTTCTATACACTATTTCCAGGGCTGACAACAACCTCCAGACAGGTGGACTCACCAGCTGACAGCATGACTGTTATGGAAATTTGTATTTTTTTTTTTTTTTTTATAAAGCACCCACATATGCAGCTTTCCACAATAACTAGGGGTTGCAGATGACATACCTTCATACCCGATGAGGACAATGACATGGGAGAAGAAGTGGGCCCTGCCCAATAGAACTCTAAGAGGTAGGGGGGAACAGTACACAATAGGATAGGATATGAAATGATAAAAATATGATGTTGGAATTTGAGGCAGATGAAGATCGGTAGGCAAGTGTAAAAAGGTGAGCTGAAGGGGCTTTTTTTAAATATGTGGAACTAGCAGCAAGCTTAATAGCAGTGGTCCTCAACCTTTTGGACATCAAGGACCACTAAATTTACGGACTCCGGACCGCTAATGCATGGGATTGATGTGTCACTCCAAGCGTGATGTCATTATGCCAGAACCGGCCCACTCTCCCATCGCATGCTCAGAGACACAACCTACCCACCACCCTGAGCCTGCGATGCATACGGGAGACATGGTCCGTGGCTTTGGCTGGTGCACCCCCCCAAGCGGGGTCTTTCTCCTGACCAACAAGGTCTGACAATGCTGCTGAATATTGTTGACCCTCCACAAGAAATGTAGACATCCTCAGGATCGCTGGTAACTTTTGAGGACTCAATTCATACAGAAAACATGATGTATTAAGGAATTGTATCACTCTAACTTTATTTTAACTAAAGCAAGACTTTTTAAGATCAGGTTCACTTTAAAAACATACTAACTGATAATTTTTTTTTTTTCTGCTTAGTTCTAAAAGAATAATTTTTAGGGCTTTCACAACACTAACTTTTAGTTTTTAAAATAGCCAAATATGTGGAGTTGTGCAACGAGCCTGTCCTGAGGGAAATCTAGTTTATGCTTCCCATGGTCCCTTTTCTATGTCTGCCTTCTTTTTTTTTCCTGTACATTTCAAATGTGGGAAATAAATGAAAAGCAGTCAACCTTAGATAAAAAATAACACTAAGTCTAGTAAGGTTTAGCCTGTCAGGCTTCTACATATATTGTATTTTCTGCATGAAGGACTTTGTGTCATTATAAAATGGAAATACCCTGCTGCACTGCTTTTTGCTGCCATTAACTAATGTAACTTTAGATAATATGACCTAATAAGCAGAAACGTGTACATTTCTTATGGAACATTGAATGAGAAAAAGAAAAAAATCAAGACATTACAGGGTTTCACCAGATACTTATAACCAGCCAAAATGCACAGAGCTTTTGTATTTGTTTTTTTAGCCAAGATGTTACCATATCTTCCCTGAAGCTAAATATCAATGCAATTTTTAATAAGGGGATTTTAAAAGTAGTACAATTACCTAAATTTGACCTTGCTAACCTTTTTCAAACCTTTATACAGCAGAGAAAAAAGGGAAAAGCTGCACAAGGAGCCAATTCCTTGTGCTAGAAATGAGGATAGAGTAACAGGGATAAGCTGATCTGTCTACTGTCCAATCACAGGCTAAAGGATGAACCAGATCTCTACTTTACTTTACTGCATTGGAAAAATAAGGTCTTTAGGTTGTCTATGCAAATAACTTTTTTTTCCAGATGTACACAGACGGTTTCTTAGCTCTCCTACCCTGTTTCCCCGATGATAAGACACTGTCTTATTTTTTTTTGAAGGCCAAAATATGCTTTAGGGCTTATTTTCAGGGGGATGCCTTATTTGCCCATGAAGAAGACTACAGTACACAGTTATTGTTCATGTGCCATTCATGTCCACTTCTGATCAATCTGTGCCAATCATTGTAAGTAATCGGTGGGTGGCTTATTTGCGGGGGGGGGGCTTATTTTTCATTTTTACCTAAAAAGGGGGGGCTGTCTTATTTGATGGCCCTGCCTTATCATCGGGGAAACACGGTAGTAATATGATTGATATAAGCAGAGCCAGCATCAAGGGGACATTTATCTAGCAGTCTGTTGTTCTTGATATTTATTTTTTCATGAGTAAACCAGGAAATATTAACAAAACGTGAGTTTAATTTTCCCTGTAATATTTGGTGCTTACATGAGAGGTCTTCATTTGCTAATGTACCTTTGATGTACTTGGCACGAACACCCATCGCTTGTCAAGGTGTTCACCTGATAAAACAAGAGAAGGTAATTAACCAACACTATTTCGGGGGTCCATGGTGAACCTTCTCAGATCCCACTGCTTCTGAGGCCTTAGTCACCTACTCCCCAATTCTGTGGAACTGTTTCAGGATTTTTAACACACACCCTGATTCCTACAGATCCAGGCTGTGTCCTGGGGCCCAGCTATCTCCAACAGTGTTTAAGCTATTTGCAGGTTCTGTTAGGTGGAATGAGCCCAATCTGAATAACCCCAGTAAAGGAGGAAGAGGGTGGGAAAGCAAAAGCAGGGGCAAAACTTCTGATTCAAGTGTTTCCTAGTGACACCACCACTTATCAGTACCATTCTTCTTCACCTACCCCTGGGCATCGTTGTTCCTCGCCAACCCCCTTTGATCACTATTATTGTATACTTCTTATAGTGTAAAATACATTTGAATTTTTTTTTCCAGTTACCTAAGTCCATGTCCCTCGTCAGTGCCACTCGGAACCCTACTACACTGCAAAATAGAACAGAAGAGTTATGACCGGAGGTTGCACATGACTGCCTATTTAAATGATTTTTGATGAGTATGTTAGCCTGTTAGGAACTTTCACTGTAGCCATGTCCCCATTTCATTATAGAAAATGTATCAATTATTTCATCAAACAAGTAGTAAGATGAAAGTATTTAACAAATATAGAAAGATATTGTGATGTGTTCAATTATTCTGCCCTCCTCCCCTGGCCAGATTTAGGCTATATTCAGGCTGCAGGTTGCAGTTACTGCTTCCTGAAACTCCTAAACTGTTCCCTTGGGTATCATCTCACCCACAGCCACCCATAGAGATCAAATAGGGGTGGCAGTGAGTGGTTCTGTATCACCAGCTACCGTCTGCTTTAAAATGTTCTCAAAAGAACCAGCACAGCGGTGAGGATCGCTTGGAGCTTTGTGGGAATTGCTGCCTCACCACTAGTCTGAACATAGCCTCACCCTACAGCCATGGCTTCAGTATGTAAAAGTATATTTTAAACACTCCTGAAAGGTTTCTTTTTGTGTTTGTGATGTCGATTTTATTGGTATTAGATTACATTCCTTTTTTACTAAGAGAGATTGTGTGCTTAGTACTTAGCTGTACTGTGTAAGTAAATTGTTGGCAAGCAGCTTTGGTGGAGATCTGAATTATAATGAAACTGAATTGTACCATTTTATGTCTAGAATTCATGTCTGTTTGGTTGTGTAAACATTAAATGAAATGTTCTAGGACTGAGCCTTTTATGTACAGAACAAATATGCCTTTTTTAAGAGTGTACAAATATGAATGTTCTACTGGTAAGTTTACCTGTAACTTTCCATGTCTTCATGAATATCCATGTTACAATATACAGCAGAAGTATCATTTTTCAAAATTGTACTTTTATCATACCTCACAACATTTGTAAATAGAAACACTTATTAGCTCAAAAATAGGGCAGTGATACACTTTTACCCATTTTGTGGGCCACCAAACATGATCAAGCAAAAGTCTTTTTTCACTGCTATGTTTCCTTTATATTAGCTTTACCTAAATTAAAATTCAATCATTCAGAGGGTAGATAAAAGGTAAAGTACAAATGAATACTTTTTATTACTCAGCGAATCATTTTTTATAGAAGTGTATACAGTACATCCATCCAAAAAAGGGACAAGTGATTTGAGGGTCAGAAGGACTTGATGAAAAAGGATGGTACCTCTAAATAAGGGACAGTTGTGGGTATGATTTCATTATTAAAATGTAGACCTTGACAGGGGACTATGCGCAGACATCAAAGAGACGTCTTGGGAAAATGATGTCCTTAGTCTGCTGCACACAGAAGAAAGAGCATGAGTGTGCCACGATTTATTATGATTTAAAAAGTTCTGAAAGTAGATGGTGACTTTTGATGGTGATGGTGCTTTCATAAATATGGTTCTGATTGTCTGCAAGAAGAGAAGATTTATACTGGTAATTAGATTTTTCTACTTGTGTCAGAGAGAATTAGAGATAAAAATATATTCTACAAACTTTGGACAATTTGGTGCATATTTATTAAATTATCGTCAAGTGAAAAAACAAGACCAATCCACTTGGCATTGTCTGACACTCCCTATGTGAAACCAGGGAATCGCTTGTATTTTTTTCCTTTTTAGAAGCTAATTTTACTGGGTGAACATTGAAATGTAAATCTGAGAGATGGGTGAAAAAATGGGTAAAGGTTGTTTAAATTAACCCAAGGATTCAAGGTATGTAGCCTAAAGCTATACAGATTTATAAACATTTCCCAATTTGTCATTATCAATGCCTATTCTAATAATTCACACACCATGACTCCTTACAGCATGTATGGCGATTGTGTGCATTATATCTGTGTGTTGGTTAATGTACATGAGTAACTGTGTTCATGTCAGGGTATCATTGTATGAACTTAGCATTGTTACTGAAGGTATATAAGGACTTTATATCTATTAGTAAGTAGAACTAAATATCTTTGTCTGCTTGTGAAAACAGTGACTGCATATGACTTTGGGCTGCTTTTTAACATCTTTGGAGTTTTTTTTATTTGATTTATATTTAGTAATTTTCTCTGTGCTTTAGCAAGATCTACTTATTGTTTCAAGATCCTGCCCCCGAGATAGCTATGCACCTGCACACACATTACACACAAACACCAATGTACACACTAACATGCATACAATATGCTAAACACACACCTACCTGATCTCCCTTTGCAACTCTCAACTCTAAGCACTTATAACATGCTTCTGTGCTTTTTCCTGCCTTGCTATGCCCAACCTCTCTTCTATGAGTAATGGATTATGGGCTCCTCTCTCTGGGCCATGTGGCTTCCCCTGGGAAGGAGCTAGGAGCTCTACCTTTATGCTAATATTGTAGGTTGTGAGCAATAAATTTAATTTGGCCTCTGATGTCCCTTCCTTGTGCTACGCTAGCAATCTTAGTGACAGGAGCAAGTAAGATGGCAGGGGAACAGGCCGCTGAAAGCTCAAAAAATAGGACAACAAAGTTATGTACCTCCCTGATACCTACACGCCTGAGAATGAATACTTGCCTTTCCCCCAGCTATGAATTGGGTTACTCCTAGGAATAGTACTACAAGGACAAATAATGCAGTATGTAAACTGGGAATATGTCAAGTTTTAACATTTTTGCCATTGTACCATTTTGGTCCATGCATTATACTGCAGTTTTTAAATGCCCCAAAGTAATCTGTGGATCATGCTTACTTTTGGCACAAGCAATGGACCTGTCTTATTAAAGCTCTCCAAGACTGGAGAAAATAAACTATCATGGGAGAACCAGGGTGATTCTGGAATGAATTTGCTCCGGGACTGAACACATTTGCTATTTAAAACCACATGATTTGTGGGAAATATTTCCAGGTTTGCTGGATCTCCCCAGTTCCCCCATGAAAGTCTTTCTTCTCCAGTCTGCTTTGCAGTTCTTTTTGAATGCCACGGCAATGCACTAAAAAGCATCTATGATTTTGTCCCCATAAGGTGTCATTGGTAGTACATTAATTTTTAGAGGACTCTCCAGTGCCCTGCAAAAAAAATTGAAATGAGCTCTCATACTCTTCCTGCAATAGGGCCTTCCAAAATACCAAGAATTACATTTTGGCCAACCATGTTTAAGTAGTTGAATACCACTGCCATACCACAATAATGTTTGTGTTGACAAAATTGAAACCTCTGAATATTTTGGTGTGGCTCTCACATTAGGAAAGCTATAGGAAAATCTAGTTTATACTGTTTGTAAGTTCATGTAACATTGCTAAAACAAAAGTTTTAAAAGTCTGTTATTTAAATAGAACCTGTGTGAATAGAAATATGGGAGCTGCCAACATGAAAGATTCTTTTGGGGCTGTCAAAACAATTCAACCTTTTCCACTTATTCACACATAACTTGAATCAAGTATGGGCATATGTTTAGGCATTCTTGACTGCATGCTTGTTCCAGGTAAGTGGTTTACTAGTTGGTAAAACCAGAATAAGCATGACAGTTTTGGAGCCTGTAATATTGTTGCACTTTAAGACCTCAGGCTTATACCATATAGTGGATCTTTGACAACACTTCTTTATTCACTTGAATATGTCTTTTTTTATTGATTTACAATTTATATAATTTCTAAATTTTTTTGTTTGGGGATGCAAGGATTATGTGTCCTGTCCTGCATGTTTGTTTCAAGTCAGTGAGCAGAGTTACTCTTACTACTACTACTCCTTACTAATGTTATCAGTGTTAACTGTTTACTGTTTACTATTATAAGTAATAAGAGATTGCTTCTGCCCTACTTCAAATTGACCACGATAATTCCCAGAAATTCCTGATTTCATCAGAGATTTTCCCTATAAACTACGATGCAGAAGCGATGTGGGTACATAGTGCTACATAGCACTATTTTATGGTTCTTTGTAGCAGAAGATCCAAGTCAGGAGCTCATCCAATATCTGAAATTAATACAAAACCATTGCTGTCGTGACAGCTGACCGTTCCAGTATGGACCATTTTAATAACCACTGCAACAGAGAACTACTGTGGCATTATTTGAAAACACCACAAGTTTTATAAGTGGTTAAAACAAGTTTGTATTCTTTATTTTATTGTATTTTAACAAACAATTCAAACAAAACACTTCAATTTCCAGCAGTTCAGATAGGTACATGTAAATCAATAAGCTACATCAAAAACATTTTTTTCCACACCTCAAATATAATAGTAAACAGTACAGAAACATACTCATGAAGACATACATCTTATGAAATCTGAGGAAGACAGGAAATCCTTCCAATAAAACCAGGTATGCTCAAATTTCTCAGGGGTATCGTGGATATTGGCTGTTAGATCCTCCATAAGCATAATCCCGGTAACAATTTTAAACCACTAGGTCACTGAGGGGCAGGTATTCAATCTCCAATTTGTTGGATTACAAATTTTCCCTGCATTCAGCCAAGTGGCTCACCACTGATGTTTTATGAAAACTGAGGAAGAGGGGGCTATGTTGGAGCAGGAAAAATGAGGGATCCTGAGGCAAAGGATAGTCGGTGAATTTCTGTACAATATCTTTAACCTTGTTTCAGAAGGGTTGCAGGTTCGGGCATGACCAAAAAATGTGTACTAGCGAACCTTCTCCCACTTCACAACACCAACATTGGTCTGTGTTAAAACCTATGTAGCTAAACAGGACTGCGGTACCATCTAGACAGGATTTTATAATTAGGCTCCTGAAACCTACTACTAACGGAGGTGTGGTGGGTAAGCCAAATCACCTTGGGTCGCTGCTCTGCATCCAATGTAATATTAAGCTCTCTTTCCCACATTACCATACAAGGGGGAGGGTTATCATTAGGTGGGGAATTCAGCATAGCTTATAGATTTGAAAGAATATGTCTGTCTATTCCCGTACCTGAGTAAATCACTTCAAATGGCGTGAGTGGCCTGGCAAACTCTGCTCCCTGGTAAGGCGTGCAGAAAATGAGACACTTGACTCACTCGCCAAAATCCAATGGGCCTCGATCCCCCCAAGCAAGTCAGATCTGACAACCGTATCTATGAGTCACCCTAAATAAATTTCACTGCCCTATAATATCCCAAATCCTTCAGATGAGCAAAAAGAGTGTCGGCAATGCCTGGCTCGAATTATGGATTTTCCAGCACCGGATATAGTGGGAAAGGGGAGAGAGCTACGTACGCTAAGTGGGGAAAGGGGAACAGTTTGGAACACACCTTTAAGATGGAGCCTATCAACGGATGTTGTAAAAGATTCCCAGTTAAGTTGCTTGCCAACCATGGAGCCAAGAATAAGCTTTGACCTCCGGCCAACTGCTCTAGTCCCAACCACTGCTTAGAGAAGCCGTTTCTAGCCCAATCTACTGCCCTCACCAAATGGGCGGCCATGTAATAATTATACATATTAGAGACCCCTAAACCACCCACTGTTTTGGGTTGGAATAGTAGGTTGTGATTCAATCTGGGTCTGTAATTGCCCCAGATATATTGAAGAAATGCTGTATTTATCTTGTTAAAAAAGTTGGCAAATCGGAAAGGTCTGGAAAAGGTCTGGAAAAAACCTAGGCAGTACATTCATTTTGAGCCCTAATATTTCTATGCTCACAAGTTTACTTTAAATGATCTGATATGGGTTTGTGAAGGGAAAACATTTGCAACAGAAAGTAAATGGTAGCATATCTTTAATGGTGGCCCACTGATAAAAGACCAGGGGCAGCCACCAACATCATACATATAATTCTGGATATGTAATGCCACAGAGGATGCCATAGGATATAATCCTCAATGACCTCTGACATGCTACAGAAACTAGTCTGAAATATAAGTCTAATAAAATCATAATAAACAAAGTGTAATATAAAATATTATTAAATATAAGTCTAATATAAAACAGATAAAACATAATAAAAATGATATAAAAGGTCTTTTACAAATCAGTGTTTGCACATTTGTGCTTTCTCAAGCCCTCATTTCTCGCCACCTTTGAATTTACACACCAAGAATCACAAGTAACATAGATAAAGAAAAGGGAATAAATAGGAGGAAAAAGTGAGAAATAGCACATCAGGAACTATCAGGTATTAATGGGGTAAGGAAGCTTAATGGCTTTATAAACAAGTTCCCCTCTTTATGTTTCTATGTTTTATTGCAGACAGGCCATGCAATGTGGTGCCTCTAGCAATGTGTTTAATATAGACACAATGCTGAGTAATACAATTACATTTTTGTATCTCAAGAACTATCGTACACATCTTGCAGGTGAAGGCTGATATTAGACAGAAGGAATTAGGTATACGAACATTTGTATCTATTCATTAGTATGGGACTTGTCTTTGCCACAGCCATCAGAACTGTAATGAATTATTATTTTGTTATCTGTGTACCAATTCTTTAAAAAATAACATATCCCTATTTAAGGTTACTTTGCCCGTAAAAGCAGTGTTTTTTGATAAATGTCTCTCTGTATTAGTTTCTATTGGGCAGACTTCCCAGCAGGTTAGACTGTGGCTGAATGAGTACTGTGCTGAATGAGTACACCTTTGTGACATATAAAGCACCAAAATGTTTCAGTTAAAAACCTAAAAGAGAAAGGGTTTTACATTAAGATTAGGAATGTATTATTGTTTTAAATATCTACATTATCTTAACAAGTACTTACCGACCTATGTAGTGGCAAGCATTGTAGAACAAATCATCCTTAAATAATACACCAGAAAATATTTTTAGCATTTCAGTGTTTTTGTTGCTATCCCCTACAGCAGTGAGTTGGCATCCTTCCTCCTTCTGGTAGGTTCATCAGAAAAAAAAGGAAAGCAGATTGAATGATTTTTCTATGTTTGCAAATATTTATAATTCACTGTTCAACATTGACTTCAGTTAGAGAGGTCAATGAAGGTTTATTCTAAGGCTTTTAGAAGCTAGTCCACAGTTCTACCACCATGAAGGTTGTGGATTTAGAGGAAGGTAGCATAATGTAAGATGATAATTTAAAAAAAAAACCCTCCAATAATCACAATGCAGATCCTCTTTAGCATGATCCCCCTGGGTTTGCATTGCAGTGCATCATTCTGGGTATAAATTTGCTAATACTGTACTAATAGTAGATTGATAATGCGTTTTAATTTATTTTATACATATGGACTTCAGTATACACTAAAAAAATGTATTTTGTTTTTTTAATTACACTTTAGAAACCTCAATGTGATCCAGAGAAAGAGTATGAGCATTCCAAACAATGTTGCAAGAAGTGTGAACCAGGTATGTCTTCTCTCATTAATGATGCTTTACAGAAGGTATATTCAATTATTGTCATTTTCCTGGGATATACATTGTACTAAAACCTCTTTTCTTTATTTCAGGAACACATATGGTTAATAGGTGCACCTCTAGTTCAAATACTGTTTGCAGCTCATGTGGCCCTAATGAATACATGAGTGTTTGGAATGATGAATTAAAATGTGCTCTTCATATGGTGTGTGATGCAGGTAAATTATTGATATATAGATGTAAGTTCTATTTTCATTTCTTTGTCACCACTTTTTCCTGTATAGTACATTACAATGAGTTGAATGCACTGCAATGTAGCTTCATTGGTTTATATGTTGGGGTATTTTTGACAATGAATGTCATTGGAATGTATAATGCAAATTAACTTGCGCTGTGGAAACACACATTAAGGTGTGCATTTCCTGGAAGTAAAGGTGTGAATGGGCTCTAAAGCAAGTCATCTCACCTATTTAGTTGCCTCTTTTGTGAAATATTTCATCCTCAAAACAAACAGCTTTATAAAGTGTTCTCTGCTCATGTGTCCTGTATTCACATAGCTCACGGTGCCTAATGCTCTCTTTGCTTCCTTGAACAAGGTTCTCCATGTTGCCTTTTTTTCTTTACACACAAAATTCCTAAAGGTATGGTTGCATAACAGAGGGAATACATACCTTGTATATATTGTGTCAGACATGTTCTATGATATGGCATTAAAATACTTAGTTTATGCCATGTACATGTTTACATACAGGAATGACAGGGAAAAAAATATTCAGTCTTTGGTGGGACAAGTTCAGGTGATGGCGAGTGTGTTTTTGAAAATTACAAAGTAATTACTAAAATTTGCAGCCATGTAGGCTGGTTCTTAATTTTTCCAGAATGCCTGCTAGCTGCAGTGTAATTGCAAACAGTAAAATTTGAATACATTTTGCATATAGAGCCTGCAAATTTCCATGCCAAGAACCATGCACGGCTGCTCCAAATACACGCTTTGCAGCTAAATACTTTAACTGGATTGGTTAACTAAAACTTACATAGGTAACTGAAAAACTGCCTTAATATAGGAAATTTGTGAAGAGGTAATGTTATTACACCACAATCACATACTGTCTGTGTAAAGTTGGCAAACTATATTGCCATATCAAACCATTTTTAAAAAATATGTATATGATTTATTCAACAAGTCATGTATATAATGTATTTTTATATATAACATGTTCACAACTATCACCCAAGTTTTCTGGTGTTTTGGTAAAAGTTTTTTTTTTTTTTTTTTTTTTTTTTTTTTTTTTTTTTACTATGCAACCCGGTATAATGTTTTCCACACATCCCCTGAGAAAGCCTAACGGCGAAATGTGTCGGGCTACGAGACGTTTTTGCATTAATATTTATCAGAGATATTTTTGTCTAGCCAACTGGTCAACCCATGACTTTTATATTGGGAAAGACCAAATAAGCACTGTATATCGTTTACTTATGAAAGCTGTAATTTTATATGATTGTCTTACACAATACAATGTCTATTTGCCGCACCCTAGCTTTCTTCTGTCCTTTCTTGAACAAAGGTTCTAACTCCCCAACAATGTATTAAAAGCTGTTCAAATTCAGTTTAAAAAACTGGCTTTAGATATACTTATGACTTTGTTTATTATGATTTAAAAGCACAAGAAAAAGGAAGCCACCTCAGTACTTACATTTTATAGGGTGGGGAGGGCTAACAAAACAAAAAGGGTGAAGGTACTTCGGTTTTTACTATTAAAAATATTTTAGTTTTAAAAAAACACTCTATGCTGCAGTTTTCTGCATTAGCATGGAGTACTAAAGTTTCCATGGAAGGCGGCGGCCAAAGAAAAAACCCAGCTTGTTTTTAGATCGTAAAACCTCCAACGGTGATTTTTCTCTGATGATGACTGGTAGATGTACTTTAAACTTACACATAAACTGAATACTAAACACTAAAACTGAAGCTGGCAATTACCTGCGTACCCGGTGAATATGAAATTCAGCCCCGTTTTGGAAACTTAAAACATACAACAAATGCATGGCGGATAACAGAGCTCCCACACCTACCTTTAGTTTGCTCTTTATACCATGTTATCAGGGTCTTTATGCAAAACCAAAATGGCTATTCTGAATCCTTGCCAACTAGCACCCATAACAGCAATCTCCAATCACTGAAAACCTACCCAACCCTGCCCTCCCTGCTGGTATATAATATGGAATCCCTGGTAGCAGCAGACCAAACTGGACTACAAGAGGCCATCCCTTCGTAGTTTCCTGTATGGAGGTATTTATGACTTATGCCTAAAACCTTACAATTAAAATTTCACCAAAAAAAGTCTTAGCTGATGTGCCCTCTTGGGGCTCTTTTGTGCACCTAGATCAACCTCAGTATGGAAATTATACATTTCCCCATCTTAGGTCATCAGTACCAAGTAAAATTTGATTCATCAGTGCCTCCTACCTACCGACGGAAAACACAATAGGTGCAATTACTGGCCTCTCCTTTTGAAATGCTGCATGCTGACCCTCTAGCTTTAGGAATTGGACAGGATCAAGTATACACATAAAGATTTGGGACTTTTTATTGCTAATTTAGGATGATAAAATAACACAAACCAACCCTATTAATCATACAGTACTTTTATGCCCCATTTATCTTCACATCAACAACATCTGGATGCAATCTGCATAATACATCAGATCAAAGCATCAGTACATTTAAAGTAAGTTAGAATTAAAGAAAAATTGCTAAGCTGTCTTTGAGAATACTAGTTTCCTGACTGTCTCTCTGATTGTCCCTTAATCATTTGATCAAGTATTCAGATTAGGGACTTGACTTTCCTGATCAGCATGCTACATTCAGATCTGTGTCTTAAAATATTGGAGTCCAGAAACCTAGTGATTTTCAGGCAGTAGACAGAAACAGTCTCTGTATTTCTCTCATTTCATTTTTCTTTAACTACCAGCCTGTTGAGAAAGTCTTAAAAAAGTGTGTCCCCCTATGTTTCTTTCTGATAGGAAAAGCTTTGCAGGAGCTTCACAAGGGTAACAGAACATACCCCCGAGTATGTGTGTGCACTAATGGATACCATTTTGATACCAGCCAAGAAATATGCATGGAAAATACAAACTGCCCCCCTGCATTCGGTGTACAGGTCCCAGGTAAGTCTGTACTTGTTAATCAGATCAAAAAAACTATGTGAAATTGAATTTGGAGCCCTGCCATATCTCATACATTCACTTTAGATAGGCCCATTCTGACCTTGTAATTATATAATAAATGTAGCCATATTTTTTCCTACGTCATGATGATTGTCTCTGTGACTGTTATGACCCAGCTCTGTCACACCCAGACAAACTGATACCAGAAAATATATGAAACTACCGTAATTACCAGCACAATGTTACTGGACAGAAATAAATTATTCATTTTGTATTACATTTATTCAATTGCCTGTGTAATTGCCATGTGCATACGTCAGCTGTATACTACTCGGCACAGTACAGATCCCAGTAATTTCCTAACATTTTTTTGACCTCAAACCTTTTAAGCAAAGAGCTAGTGTCCTTCTGACCTAGGATAGGGGGGCAGCCTGTGGCCAGTGGGAGTAGAAAATGCCCCAGCATCAGCAAACATTGCCCCCAGTTTGGTGATCATTCGATATCAGTGAGAGGAATTCTGCTTCATTGTTTGTATCAGAGGGATTCATGATTCCTCTAGGACTGGTTGAAGCATGTAAAGGGCTAATACATACAGTAGTGGTGATGCCAGGGCTTATAGTGGTCCTTTGTTGAAGGATGGGTCTTCTGCAATCTTGTGTGTACCATTCTTTCTCAAATATACAGACTGACAATTAAAGCATGTCTTCAGGAATGCCATTAGCATTCTCCAGCACTTACTGATGTTGCCAGCATAATTTCTCTTTCTTCAGACTTGTTATTCTGGTGTCTTTGGGCTCCCTCCCTCTTGTTTTTAATTGCAGCCTCCTGGTTAATGAACATAAACCGAATAAGACTGTTAATAAAATCTACACTACCTTATGTCATTTGCAGCTTAAATTGTGAGAAAATATTTTCTTCATGGAATGCAGTTATGAACATTGCAAATATTACTAAAATATTAAGCATTAAAATGCTACATTTTGTTGATCGGCAATAAAGTTGCTGTGGCACTCAATAGACATAAAAATAAGATTATTTTCACTCGGTTCGGTTCACTGTTTCATTTAAGCCTGTTTTAGATAGTTGATATAGAATGTTTCAAATGTTCATAAACTGTTTCAGAGAAGCTGTTATTTTTAAATGTTCAATTATCTAAATCTGCATATTACAGACTTCTTGCTTCCTTTCCATAGTTCAGCAAAATAAAAATACTGTGTGCATACCATGCCAAGAGGGATATTTTTCCAATACTTCCTCATCGACAGAGCGGTGCCAACCCTGGACAAAGTAAGTCATTCATTAACTAGAGAAAATAAAAAAAAGCTTTAAAGACACAATGTGCCCAACTGCCTATTTATACTTATCTAGCTTTTTATTACTGATTGACAAATTAAATGGAAGATTATTGTGTGATCTGTCAGATCAGGTAACCATACTATGTCTGTTGTGCAAAATATAAATTCAACTGATGAATAACTATCTGTAATATTACTATTAGATAAGGTTTTTCTATGACATTATGTTGTCCATAACATGTGTTTAGCTGCACAGTGGCGGAGTTCACTGTTGTAATCTCAGTGGATCATTGCTATCAATCTAAACTTCTCAAAGACATGCCAATTCATATTGAAGCCAAATGGGTTTGATGTATATAAAAGCCAAAAAAAACATACAAACAAAACAACTTGACATCAAGAAATGTTGTATTTGTTATTCTAATATGTTTAAATTATACCCAAAAGCTTAATAACAATTCTGTTTTTTAAAATATCTACAATTAAGAGGACATAGCACAGTTAAAATATGTCATAGGATCAAGGGGTGTATGGAAAGGTCAATTAAATTCTGGGGTTGTACCCCCTTTTTAGAGGTACTTAATGATTACTTGCCTTCCTGAGTACCATTTAAACATGTTAAAAATAAATATGTATTTCAGGATGCCAAGGAGCACGTTATCCCTCTCTTCTCCAGAATCCACATAGGAGGGCATATGTTAACTGGGCATTTACAGTAGACCTCATGGGATGGTGGTATTTTCCATACACAAAAGACCATTTTTAATGGTTTTGATTCATATTGGTATATCTGTCACTTCTTCCCAAAGAAGTCTCTCAGTTTTGTAGCACCTTTGTCTTGCATTGAGTGCCCCATGTTTTAATAGTTACTGTGTGGCTTACCCAGCTACATTGAGAGTATTGAATATTTAGAGCACTCCTTAATATGCTGCAGGGTCACAAACAAATTTTTTCAATATGCATATTTTGCATATAGATAGAGTAACTATTAAGTCGGTGTAATATTTTGCATCGTATGGGCAAGTAGAGGTTCACTTTAAGCTCTTTTGTGATTTGATATGTGGCATTGGAAAGAAGCCCACCTGAGCCAGAGCTCAGAATCTAATATGATTCCCAACGATAATGTAACTGCATGAATAGCATGTGTATGCAAATCATGCTTGTTCAAAGTTCTTACTTGATCTTATTAGTTTATCAAATTTTTTTTTTCTTGTTTTGAATCATTTGTGAAAGGCTTAGACTGTTCCACATTCCAAATAAAGTGTCCTGAATACTGCTTCAATGTAATATCAGTATTTATTATGTTATTGACCTTGCTTTGTATCTTATTAATGGCAATCCTAATAGTAAAGCTTGTTTTGTTCATCCAACAGTTGTTCTGAGTTTGGACTTCTAGAGATTCGACCTGGCACTAATTTGTCTGATGTTGTTTGTGGTCCCATCCCAAAAGGTCTTCTTAATGGTGTGTAATGTATTGATAAGAAAATGTACTAAGCATGTGTGTCATAGATATTTTGTTATTAGGGTTGTTTTATAGTTTAAAGTATGTCCATTTTATTATATTAAGGTCTCTCATGGTGGGCTCTGTATTTTGCTTTCTCATACATATTTGTTTAATAAATGTGTAGTGGACATTTACTGTACATCCCCCGGTCACAGATTTGTTCAAAAACACAATATATGGAATACATTGTCAGAGCTTCCTATTCTACTAACTACATACACAACATATATCTATCAAATTATAGAAAAATGTTTTACTATTGAGTAAATTTTGTGTTAACACATTACTATGTTTCTCCTTATCTTACAGAGCCACAGATGATTATTCTTATCACTGTTCTCATTGTATCACTGACAGTGATTTTATTTGTCTGTGTTTTGTGTTATATGAAGAAATACAGCACCATAAAAGGTATGTATGCTTTCTATGGTAGGTCAACAGGTCAGCTATATTTTAGATGAGGTTATTCTTGCAGGTTTCATTTCATACTGACTTTAATATCTCTAAAGATTTCAAGCACAGAGATCTCTGCCCCTACGTTCCAAGATCTACTCCAGGAGTTTCAAACTCTGGCCCGCAAGGTCCTTTTTTTTGGCCCCCCGAAGAATTACAAAAATAAATTACATCTGTCCCGCCCGCTACTACGTATTGCAGTGAGTGATGCTGCTAATACAATTCCCGGCATTACTCGCGTCTATAGACCAGCGGCCTATGCGTGGCCCCGCATTGTTGTTCTGTCCTATTGACTGTTCTATAGACTGTTCTATAGAAGTAATGCCAGGAATTGTAGTCTCGGGATCACTCGCGTCTATGGAACAGGAGGTGAGATATCTCAGCCCCTCCCAACCCCCCTCTCACACATCACAGGTACAATCTATGATTGTAGTACATAGCTGGGAGGACTTACAGTCAGTATTAAGCTGAGGATATATTATATTGTGCTGGAACATGCACAGAGAATCTCCATTCATTTCCTTACACATGGCAGGATCCACATGAATCTCTATGTTACTACCTCAAATCATCATTTTTAATACATGCAATACAAAGACATTATTCCTGTACACCCATCATGTAACACAGAGCCTAGGCAATGATCACATGGTGCCTGACTACGAGGGGCATTGTGTTTGTTTCAGTCCATTGCAGACTGCACAGTGTAATATTTAGTGTCAGACAAACTTGTTATGTGAGAGAATGAACAACACAAAGGCTGCAAAGATAGATGGAAATTCGTTTTTGCAACCCTAATGTGTGTGTAGAGGGTTTGTTTTTGTTATGTTATGGATGAAGTAGTAAACTTCCTCAATTTTTTCAATAAATTTCAAGTTTGGTCCCCGACTTGGTCTTAGTTTTTAGATTTCAGCCCTCTGTTTATTTGAGTTTGACACCCCTGATCTACTAGTGAACCTATCGTGGCCTGCAACCTTTTCAAGCTAGCAAGAATTGTTAAGCGTAGGCATAATGTAGTGCTTGTAAGTAACTGTGTTAATCTTTAAATTATACAGGGAAGCCACCTATATGCTGTGCCTAATGTAAATCTGGCCCTGGCTGTCTCTAACATTGTCTCTGCTGTACAAACTTGTCCCTCAGCTAATGGATATGATGGGCTTTAGTACTAGGAGGGGCCACGAATTAGTTTCCACTTTGGCAGAAGTTGAAGCCCTATGTTGATCTAAGAGGGCACTCTTTTAGGACACAGGTACTTGGGGGCATTATAAGGTGTCTATACTTCAGTATAGTATTAACTTGGATTAATATAGGCTAGGTCAAGTTAGAACTAGGGACTTCAGTGGGGAAGTGACATGACTAAAGCTGCTGAAAGGCCAGTTAATAATTAAAACCAATAATAAGGTTAGAAATATGAGCTTCAAATATACTGCATAAACATAGGAACATTACATTTTTGTCATGATCCTTGTTAGCCAAAAAAAATTTTATTGCGCTGCTTTGAAACTAGTTTTAAAGGAACTCTAGGTCAGGCCTTTGCCCTGCCAACATTACATTTAATACATTCAATAAAATAACTGACAGTCCTACTTTAAAGCTCACCTATAATAAAACAGAATAAAGGTTGTATTGACTGGCTGGTTTTGCATCCCCATACAATTAATGAAATCCCCATACAAAACAATGTAAATGTAAAACTTGCCTTAAGCAGGGGATCAACTTTAGGTAAATAAGCAACTGTCAATGAGAGCTCTAAATGATTTCAGATGACTCAAACTGATGTCAATTTTATGCTATAAATCCAAGCTCAGAGCCTGTTGACTGTGAATATCAGATTCACTGCTTTATAAATAGCCCCCTTGGTGTGTTAGCATGAACATGGCAAGAATATGTAATTTTACGTTAAGTAATATGATAGTAGGCATATTCTTCCATCTTTTAAGCCATCAGTTAGTTAAAAATGTTGTTAATATAATATGTTTTGAAATGCAAATATATAGAATGTAAATTTGTATAAAATGTATTTCAATAATTTGAGTTTTCTTGTTCTGGTATAGCATCTGTTCAAGAGTGGGTACAAGAAACCAGTGTCAAGCTATGTGGTTCAGAGGTAATGATTATCCAATACTCTTTTTTCCATTTAATGATGTAATAGGGCAAACTAAAAAAAAAAGTGAATCTATTCTAAATAGCAAGCATAGTATGGAATCATAAGAGAATAGTTCTTCATTTTATTTTTACAAGTTATTTACATTTAAAGCCAGGATATCACCACTAATCATCTTCATAACATAGGGATGATGTGAAATGAGAGGGCTAATTATTTTTTATCTTCACAGCTGGCCCTGAATACTCCTTTAAAATCCAAAGTACAATTTATATTTAAAAGATTTATAGAGTGTATTCATATATATATATATATATATATATATAGATATATATATATATATATAGATATATACAAAGCATGATATCAACGGCAGATGCAAAAGTAGAGCAAGTCATTCAGTAACTTATCCAGAATTTTGAAAATGGCAACACTTATTGTGTAAAGAGTTGAGTCG
Organism: Pyxicephalus adspersus; assembly: GCF_032062135.1. Lineage (NCBI taxonomy): Eukaryota > Metazoa > Chordata > Amphibia > Anura > Pyxicephalidae > Pyxicephalus > Pyxicephalus adspersus. The sequence goes on along the minus strand of NC_092862.1, from coordinate 67,155,452 downwards.
AAAGGCAGCGTGCATGATTTAATACTGTGGATACCATCTTGTGTTGTCTGTTTGTGTAGGCAGTTGAAGCAGAGACAATATGTGTACTGTTTTGCTTTATATATGTTGGCCTACAATGCATAAAATGGAGCTTACTTTTTCTTCTTGCTTGTCTGGAATTTATTCTAGAAAAAATCGCACTATAAAGAAGCAAACACTATTGGACATAATTACATTATAATACCAAATGCAACTCTAGTGGAAAATATAAATTCTGACAACTTGAAAGAAATAGAGATCCTGGGAGGTAGATCTGTCCCAACCGAAGATGAATACATGGACCAGAGAGGATCACCTGAGCCTGAAAATGGAAACATGGTTGCTGGCATGGAGCCATTATTAGACCTGGAGAATATCTCTTTGGGAACCTTCAATGCTTGCTCTGACACTAGCTCAGATAGATTGCTCTGTCCCAATGAAGAGGGAATTATTCCGCCATGTCCAGAATATCACTGTAATCAGTCTGCCAAAGATACATCTAGGAAACGGAGAGAGGAACACTGCATTCCAGATCAAGCAGACCACAAATATGGTCAACATAGTTCTCGTCATGGGGTCCATATAAACGCACAGACATCATACCATATCCCAGATAAAAATACTGACAGGGAACCGTGTTCCTGCTCCACCAGTTCCCAGTACACAAGAAGCAGCAGTAGAAATAGTTCTGACACGTCGTTTCCAGAAACCCCATCCACGCCATCAGGTGAGGAACAGCAAATGTAATTCACACTGCTTTTATAAGCACGTAAGTGTCTGCAGATGTATATTAGGCTGGGTCTACACAGACAGTTTTAAAAACACATATAAACATTTCTACCACATTTATATGCGTTTTTATGCACTTTTACAAGCGTTTTAAAGCTTAACTTTAAAACGCTAAAAAACTTTTATAAACACGTTTTACCACAAATTGCCGCAATTTTACATAATAGTTTTTAAAAGTTTTACTTTTAACCTTTTCAGGGAATAAGTACAGGGGGACATGAAAACCCCTTACTCATTCCCCGAATGGGTTAAAATATGTGTAAAAAATTGGACGAGGCTTTATTGCTAAAATATTTTATTAAATGTTTGTGTGTTTCTGTAACTAAACTTTTTTTTTATTACAGGTTATCCCACAATGGGAGGATGATTCCCACGGCTGCATTTATTCATGACATGAGCACAGCCCTGGGACTTCTCCTGACAGTGAGGGATCCCTGGGCACTGGGGGTTAAATGAAGACAACGCTCCCCATTCACCCCTAGTGCTCTGTGATTGGCTGAGGTTTTCCTTTTCTCAGCCATTCAGAACTAGACTTGAAGGGGGAGACTTGTCCTCATTTTCCCTTTCCTCAATCAATCAGGGAGCAGAGCAATCAGCGGAGCTCTGCTATGCTATGCTGACAACTCCACTCTCCTAATTACTCCCGCAGCCCTAGAGGAGCTGTAGTATGTGTTACAGATACAGAACACATAGTGCGTGTAGACTAAGCCTTATTATTGCATCTACTATTGAAATATAAAAAAAAACTCTTTTTGGTAAAAGATTTGTTTTTGCTTTTTTACATATATTTTGTAAACATATGTATATATATATATATATATATATATATATATATATATATATATATATATATATATATATATATATATATATATATATATATATATATATTCATGGGCATATGGAGCACACAAGGGAGTAAAGTAAATGGATCACGATTGTTATATGTGGGGAAATACATATGGGTGTTATTTTAGCAGAAAAATAATGTTTTGCTAATAGTGTTTATGGAAAACTTATAGAATTCTTTTGTTCAGCTTGGATACAGTAGGGAAGGGTAAGAACGTCTGTCAAGGTTTTACTACTGAGTGTGTCCATTTTAGATCTGCCCCAATTTTCTGTTGTCACTGTAATAAACAAAGGGGGGGGGGGGGGTGTCCACTACTGACATCTCCCCCTGGAACAGGAGGTGATGGGAATTGTTTCAATAGAAAAACAACTTCTGGTGGTAAAGGGGGAGGTTTCTTACTTTGGGGAGATTTATCCTAATTTCCTTTCATAAGACCAGAGGTGAACAAAACTACAGACATCAATCAAACCCCCAAAAATGTATAGAAATTTACACTCTGTTTCCAATGTTTTAGCTTGATGCGGTTCCACTTTGGAACTGAAGCTAGGAGGTGTGTCAGGAAAAAATGTACATTAGGGCAAGATTACAGTTTGCTGGTGTACATAAAGGTAAAGAACAAACCTCTGATGAAACAAAGATTCATCCAGGCAGCTTGCAGTCATTGAGTTAATCACAAATTCTGCATATATCAAAGGTCTTCTGTTACTTTTCCACATCACTTTTACATTTTTAAATGCTTGCAATGAACACTGTCAGGAATATGCCTATGTTTTTTAGTTTTTTTTATTTATTTATTTTAAGTTTTTATTAATTTTTTTTTTAAAAAAGGTAAAACAAAATAACACACAAGGAACATACAATTGGGGATAAAGGTAACAAAAAAATAGCTGAAAGGGGGGGGGGGGTAGTTTCAATGAACAAAATGATCATAGATAATAGTAACAAATAGAAACAGTGCAACAACAAAGCTAATCGTATTTGTATAAAAGAAAAGGTACTTATGTGAGAGATAGGTATCGCAGTCTTCCAATATTTTTTCAAATTTTTCTAATTTAGTGTTTAACAAAGTAGTGAGTTATTCCATCAGGCGAACATTTGAATGCGTTTGTGCAGATCTTCTATAGCGTGAGGGAGGATGGATTTCCAATTTGTAGCAATAAGTCTTTGTGATGCAACTAAAATATGAGAGATCAATATGTGGGTGTATTTAGGTAGGGCCAGTAAGAGAAAGTCCCAGAAGATGGGAAAGTGGTTTCAGGGTTAGTTGGTGATGAGTAACCTCTTGAATTAGTCATTTAACCAAATCCCAGTAGCCCTGGATTAAGGAGCAAAACCAGAAAATATCTTCTAGGGCAGTTGTCGCCAACCTTTTGGGACCAACGGACCACTAAATTTACCAGGTCCACATGTGCGGGGAGCCAGGTGTCACTCAAAGGGGAAGAACCTTTGCCAGAACCCACCCACTCTCCCATCATAGGTCTGAGCCTGCGATGGGAGAATGGGTGGATTGTGTCTGGAGACAAAACCCGCCCACTTCCCTAAACCTGCGATGTGTACATGGGACATGGTCCGTGGCTCTGGCCAGTGCACTCCCCCCCCCCCCCCCAGCGGGGTCCTTCTCCTGACTCCCCTAGGAGGTGCACCGGCCAGAGCTGCGCACCACCAAAATTTTCTCAATTGGTGACCGCTGTTCAAGGGAGCCTCTATGTGCACCGCAATGCCAACATGTGGGATCAGAACTAGGGAATAGACAATACCTCTGGGGTATGATACCAACTGCAAATAATTTTATACAAAATTTCCTTATAGAGTGTGCAAATAGAGCTTTTGGTTGCTGCTTCCCAGATCTCTGACTACGTTTCATAATCTATTGTATGTCCTAATATTCTTTCCCATATAAGCATGTACGGAAATTTAGCCGAAGGAAGGCGGCTGGCCAAATGAAGTAATTTGTATATAGAGGAAATCAAACCTGTTCTTTAGGCATCTTGAATTAAAGTAATACTGAAAGGTTACACATGCTGCATCAGCATCAAAACCCAGGCTGCCAATATCATTTAGTCCTTGCATCTATCAGTGACCAAATCAATATGAAATAGAAATAAAGTAAATGTGACTAATGTACTTACGGTTTCAAGGAGGTGATCAGATATTGCACTTTATAATTCTTGAATATTAGTCAATGGACGAATGTGCTAAACTCATTGATTTATTGGGCTTGAGTCACTAGAGAAGGCTGAAGTGTTCCCTTAAACTAGTAAAGTACTTTTAATTTAAATACCAAATAATGTGCAGGGGAATTACAATAAAATTATTTACTCAAAAGACGAATAAAGTTACCAGAGCATTGCTGTGCTAAATGTGAACATTCACTTGAAAGTTTGATTCCAAATAACATCTTCAGGAAAACATTATATTATGTTTTACATTTTTCTTTTGCAAAAATGTATATTGTGTTATTATAGGAAAAATGTTGAAACATAGGGTCGGATTTAATAAAGCTCTCCAAGACTGGAGAAAGTAGATTATCTTGGATGATCTAGCTAACCTGGAATAGATTTCCTGAAAATCATTTGCTATTAGTTGGTACATATTTTTAATCCTGGAGCAGATCCATTCCAGGTTTGCTGGATACCCAGGCTCTCCATATTAGTGTATCTTTTCCAGTCTTGGAGCACTTTAATAAATAAGGTCCATAGAGTACAAATAAAACTTGTCTTGCCTATAAATTACACTGGGGAACCCATGTTTTGTTGAGTTAGATCTTACACTTGCTTTATTACTTTTTTTTTTTAATTTTTGGGTGGTGAATCCAGAAATGACCCCAGTTAAATTTCTTTTGTTCATACAAAGGATTTATTGTTACTCTATGACTTTTTTTTACAGTAAAACATTTGAAAATTATTCGGGTAAGCGGTTAAGGTAAAAATTTACGCTTAAAGCTTTTCCTGGGGTGTTTAGTGTTAGGACAATTCCGCCAGATGCTCCAACAATAGTCAGTCATCATATGTACATCCCATCTACCCTGATACTGTCCTTCCATGACCTTCAAATCTCAGTGGATTTGTTCACTTTGCTCATCACTGACTGCACCAAGGTTTTCCGGGAAGTTAGAAAGATGGCTATGCAGAAAATGCACCTTCATGCTTATATTGCAACCAAGCATTTTGTAGCTCACCAAGAGTTTCAGGACAATTTCTGTGTAATTACTTGCTCGTGTGTTTCTAACAAAGTCCTTGACAATGGCTTTGAATGATAACCAAGCATTCTTTTCGACTTCTGACATTGTCCTGAAATGTTCATGTTTGATGAGCTGCCAAATCTGTGGATCATCAAACACACTGGCCTCAATTTTTTCAAATGACAGGCTAGGAAATGCCGAAATAAGATACTTGAAACAGTCTCCTCCAGTTGCCAAAGCTTTAACAAACTGCTTCATCAGACCCAGTTTCATATGCATAGGGGGGAATATAATATTCTTTCTATCAACAAGTGGCTCATGTAGAATGTTTGGATCACCTGGTTTTGAGGCAGATCTTGGAGGCCAATTCATTTGCTCAACTCAGCTGACCCACATGCACAGATATCAGTTGTTACCTGGTGTATTTGCGTTGCTGACCAAGAAGGAAGCATACCATTTTAAGGTCAACACAGATGACCCAATTGTGTTGTGATGATATTTCAACAACTCAATGACACTTTTTATGTCTGCATATTCTTCACAAAGAGAAACTGAATGGCCCATTGGGACTGACCCAAATATTTTGCCATTGTGAAGGAGTACACACTTTAGGCTCCGCTTTGAGATATTGATGAATAGTTGCCATTTAGTTGAGTTATAAATTGGAATTCCTTCATAAAACCAGATATGTTATGTCAATACACAAAGCCACTGTTAATTCTAAACTGCAGAAATGCAATTACTCTGGTTCAATACCTTCCTTCACTTTTCAAGTAAGTTTTTCCCACGCAGTCTTGATGCTAGGAGTTCTGAAGCCTTCTTCAATAGTCCCAAATCACTCCTCATGCTGATCAAATCTCTTACGAACAGAGTCCTCTTGAATTTCAAACTCTTCCTTATTGTTGTCACCTAGTTCATCAACATAATCATGTTCTTCAAGAGAGGGTAGTGTAATGATAACTGGCACTGGGATTTCATCTGAATACTCTGTTACATTTTTTTTCTTGTTATATCCTGAAGTTTTCACTATACATAAGTACCAGTCACTGAAATATTCTCCTGGCTTTCGCCAAACCATGGTATACCAAATGGCATCTTATCACGTGTTCCCTTTGTCCACAACCGTAAACTCTTGACACACTGCACACCTTATGGGGGCCCAAGACTTATCTTGATCACCAAGTTTAACTTTGAAATATGCCAAATAGGCTTGCTCTACAAATGTGCTGATGTTCGCCCTTTGACTGGGAATTGTGTAACTGCCACAGATATAACAAAATGAATCAGGGTTGTTTAGGAACTTACAACGAGAAACAGCAGAGCCAGACATGATCTGAAAAAAAAGAAAATACGTGCTTAAGTTGAAAAATAAAATTTTGCTTATTCACTACCTAGAGCAGCGAACAATCTCTGACCACACTGTAAATGAATAGCCTATACAAATCCACGCTATAGTAATCGCATTAATATAAGCTGTAGAGAAAAAACCTGACGTGATAGAAGAAAACTAACTGCACTTTCAGAACCCGCATACCTATTTTAGTGTAAATAAGCTTAAAAATTGAAGTCAACAAAAAATTTGTTCAAAATTGTTCCCCAGTGTTATTTTACAATGTTCCTTTTTTTTGTCATATCTCCATGTCTTTTTTCAGAATAATGTGCTATATTGGTATCGGCAAAATAAATGGCTAATTGATGCAAATTTCTTTTTTTCAACCCAGGAAATGTTACTGGAAATAACAACACAACAGTTATTTCAAGCGCTCCAGTAATGAACATTAAAACAGATGTGGTAGTAGTATATTACAGAGGAAGCTCCCAGGAGGCACATATACCTTGTGAAAGTGAAGAAAACATTAAGCGACCAATGCAAGAGGAGAGACGGGACCACAATGACACCTTTGTTGCAAACGTACCACCATACAAATACAGTGACATTCCTTGCTGCTCGGTGCCAGATACAAACTGTTCAGAAAGGGATAGTACCTTGAAGGACTCGAGCTGTCCAGTCATGTCCAGTAAAGAGGACCTTTGTGATATTTTCTGTCAAAATACAGACTTTCTACCTGTACAAGAGGAAGGAAAGCCAGAGTTCTAGCACACAAAACATGTATAAACTAGTCACAAAATTACCGGCAATATAAAATTATATTAATGGACCATATACGGACGTTCCAGCGAAAGCTCTTTCTTGAACTACAGAGCCAGAGAACATTATGACTAATAAACCAATGTTAGCCTTGTAAATGATAAAGAATTATTGGGCCCATAGTGGGAATTCTTTTGTACTATCCCTATTTATTTTGCCGTGATTTGTCTTTGCATTTGGTTACCTACCTATATTTAGTGCTTATCATATTATGGCGTGTTCCTTTCAAAGATCATCCTCATTTTAATATACTTATTGTTCTCCCCCTTCACCTGTTCTGTAAGATACAAAGTGCTGTTCTCTGAAGAAAATGATTTTCATATTTGTGCTAAATGGAAATTTTACTTACTATAAGCCTTATGTACCAAAGCTGGAATTACTTCTGATTAACCACCAACCATCTTCAGATTTGCCTTTAATGATTAAATTTGCTTGGTGGCTGTGCGGAAATAATTTCAGTTCATAGTTACAGTATTAACGTTTCCCCTTTCCAGTTCCTTTTTTGAGCAGATTTCCAAATTTGATCATACTCTTTTTTCAGTCATTTCTTAACAGAAATGAGGTGGGTCTAAATTACTAAAAAATAATGACTGTAATGTGTTGGTGTGCAATGATAATATTGCTAGATGATAACAAGTGAGCAGGTAACTACAGGTCCTATCACCTTTGATCAGAGAACAGTGCTTCTCCCCTCTGTTCTAACTAATTTCCTGATCCATCCAATGCTGTTCTCTGGAGTATGTTGACTTGTTGCAAAGCTTTATCCTTAGTTAAAGTGAACCTGAGCTCAGATCATTCACACTAAAATATTTATATGTTCTGAACAAGTAGTAAAGCTCTTTAGGACAAGTCCCTAATCCCATGAAAAAGCATAATACTTGTGTTTCAAAAACTTCAAAAAAAGTTAAATTAAAAAAATTACAGCCTTCAAGAAGCCCTCTTAAATGTTAAAATTATAATTTTAAAAATGCACAGAAAAGCATTAAAAGGGCATTGATTAAGGCTAAGGCTGCAACAGTCCACCCTTATAGATGTGTGTTTTTACAGTGTATTTAGGCAAGGCAGCCTTTTCATTTGAAGGGTCAGTCTGATGTATTGTAGAGTAAATAAAAAAAGTGCATGACCCTGTTTTGTGGTTTACAATTATACTGCACCACGGCACACCATAGTGCATTGCCATGTGCTATAACACATGCCACATGTCTGCTGGCAAGATATGTTGGGGTATTGTTCAAAATAAATGGCAACAGCACCAAAAGGTATCACATGTGTTACTACGTGTAATGGTAATGTTTGGTAGCACCCAGGGTAAAGCATTGCACAACGCATACATTACCTAGGGAGGTGAGTGTAGAATCATTTTAAAGAACTTTTACTGTTTGTTAGGAATATACAATTGGTTTATTGTCCATAACCTGGTCAAAGGGAGATTTTAAGGACAGTACAAGCAGGAGTAAGTGTAAATTTATCTCAACTCATTTTTATATTACACAAATGCAAAATGTAACTCCAAAACCACTGGTTCCAATGCTTCATATTTGGCCTCAGCAGAGCCACTTTCCCAACACTATTCTGATAAAAGTACTTTGTACTGTCAATCTAATTCGAGTTTCTGCACATATTAAACATTAAAAAAAATTATAAAATGCAAGAAAACAATGGATCTTCAATTCAGAAAAGCCAAATCTACAGTGACTCCGAAAGCACTAGATCAGCATGACAGCCAGGGATCTAGTATTGTCAGTCTCTAGGTTCCTTAGGTCACCTTTAAATAACCAACATCACTTTATTGTCTGAAACAGGTAAGTAAATTCAACAAATGTATTTTTTAGTCGTTTCCTATGTAGAAAAATATACAAGATTAAGCCCCTCCAAGTTAGGCAATTATTTTTGTGGAATATATAAAGGTATGATTGCCAAACTATATCTTCCTTTGACTATCCTCTCATACAAAACCTGTTTATGGTAAGCCTTTCAAAAATAACAGGCAGCCTATAAATAGCATTCTAACTGTAAATATATTTCAAGCAGACAGATTTATTTTTGTTTCTGTTCTAGAATCTGCCCTAAAGGGACCCCTGGAGTTTGATTGCATTCTGATATAAGTGGGAATGTGGTTTCCCCGTTTACATTGCAGCAAATAAACCAATTTTTAGCCATTTAATTACAAATGTACCATTGTATCAAAGCTACTCATGTCATTTGTTCAAGAATATTTGTATTGAAATTTCTCTGTACATATTTATGTAAACACTGTAAATGTTTTGTATAATTTGTCTTCATTTATTCTCAGGGAAATGAAATGTTAAAATAATAAAGTTTATGTTTGTTTCACCAACAACTTTATGACAATGGTGCCCTCTAGTGTTTGCTAAGTAAGGATATTCATGAAGGTAACGAGATGGGCAGAAAAATAAATAGATAAAACTGAATAGATTTTTGGTTCATTTTTTATTTATGATGTATGTCATGCAGTTTTAAATTTTATGGTGACTCACTGCCATGCAGCTATTTCAACCAGCAGTAATCCAGATGAAGAAAATTATTTCCTAATATTTATACTGACACAATATACCAAAATCTTTATTTAATAAAAATTGTACCTGATATTTACCTAGGGTTTAAATTCATGATGAACATTTGCCATGTAGCAAGACAAATTAACAAAAATGTTAGTTTCACTCAGCAAAAATGATATCTCCTTAAACTAAACATCTTTTTTTTAAAAAAAACAGATGTTTAGTTTAAGGTGATATCATTTTCAGAGGAAGCCAATTAACCTATCCATGTTTTTAGATGCATGGAAGCAAATTCACAGTGAAGTAGCCAGGTTGTTTCCCTGCAAAGCATGCACATGGCATACCTGTATTTCCTATAGTCAGTGCTCCAGCCAAGCTGACCCCCTCACTCCCACTCTTTTTGCCCCCCTTGCAGCTTTAAACCGTAGGAGCCTGCATCACAGAAAGGTTTCTTTCAGCACACACAGACGTTGAATATTAATTCCTACTGCATATGACCTACTACATTGCCCACCCAACATTAGCATGGAAGGACCAATGTGGTCCAAACAAAACATGAGCTAAAAAATTCAGATTTACATATTAAGTTGGTGCAATGTTGACAGTAGATTCACAAATACTATAACTTTATTATCATCACAATGGAGACTGAAAATCTCTTTCACAATGGCAGGTTTCACAGGTGACAGATTCTCATTATTTAGAACTTAAGAAGTCTATTAAATGCATACCTCCTTTGCCCCAGCTCATGCAAAATCATAATTTATTACAGGTGGATTTTATGTTAGCCATGGTAGGCTCAGGCCTCATAAATACATGTAAAATATTATTACATAATTTAAAATACATATTTTTCTTTTGTAAACATTTTTATTTCATCTGCAAATACCGTTTCAATGTTTTGTACCAAAAATTAGATTTTAGTGTCAGCGTATATATTGTGAATTAAAATATCCAAATTTCATCTAAAGTACCACTAACACTTTTCAAATCAGAAAAATTGTTTTAGCCCTATAAAGAGAAACAGTTACAATTGGACAATATTTTAATATTCAGTCATATTGTTTAATATTGTAAGTTCACATATAAAAGAGATATATTTTCTACCCTTATTTAAGGTTTCCCCTTAAATAGGAGACATTTAGGGGTCAAAGCTCATCTACAGTCTTTCCAGCAATAACTGATAAAACGTACCAGAAAATAGCAAGAAGCAGACTCAGGCTATAAAGCCAATTCCACAACTTTAGAAATTTAAGCAAAGAAAAACAACCATGTAAAATTATTTTTTAAATAACAGAGCTTTAGGTTATGAATTCACACAGTAAATTGGTAAATTTGTAAGGAAACTTCCTCTTCCAGTGTTTGTTTAAACTGTAATATGAGCATGAAGGTTTCTCTTTGCATCAGCTAAAGCTTTAAAATCACTTCCCAAAACATCACTTTTTTCAATCCCTAGGAGAGTTTAACTGTGTAATCAACAGCATCTCATAGTCAAAAAAAACATCATAGCTTTGTAACGCTAGTATACACATTTAGAAGCAGGTTAATGGTCACCCCAGTCCATGGCTGCCATCAGAAATTTCTGGGCCTCATACTCGCAAAGCTTTCTTCCTCCCCCTCCTGATGTCTAAAAGTCTCACCTAATGGTGGTTGTATTGTACCAATTAGAGTTGATTTCGGATTGGAGCTATTCTCACCTTGGATCGGAATTTGAGCAATACGAGTTCCAATCCGATATATTTGTCAATAATTCAGCTGCCGGACATTGACGAGTACAGAAGGCCACTGGATGATGACAGCTGAGTTGTAGTCTACCTGTAATTGACAGGTATAGTAGAAAAAAAAAAACATTTTTGAATTCAGTCGGATTTCTCAACCACTCTGACCAGATTTGGTACAAGTCAGAATTTTTGTGTTCTGAGCCCCTCTATATTATTCCATCATCAGTTCCACTCATGGTTGTCAATGCGCAATAAGTATTAGGCTGGTCACAGACAGGGTGAAGACAATGTATACATTCTGAGACCCTTCTATCATGGAAATTTATCTGCTGTTTATGTCTGATATCTGGAGTGTGTGTGTGTGTTTGTGTGTGTTGCTGGCTCCCATCACAAGTCTGATATTATCCATTAGGTTCGGTCTACATGGGCATTTTTAAAAACGTGTGTAAACAGGCTGCCTGTTGCACTGATAATTGTGTGGTCACTGGGGATTGGGGTGTCACCAGGGTGGGTTGGAGAGCAGACCCATTACATGATCAGTAAACACTTAAGGGTTAAACCTTACACCTATTTGTATATTTAAACCATTTGTATGTGTGTGTATGCTGTGCAGGCAGAAGCATTGATAAATAAAAGTTATAAAGTGGCTCCAAATCACATATATAGACGTGAAATAACCAAAAAAGATTCCTAGTCCATAGCTGCGTAGTAGACCAATCAGAAAACCAGGTCCAAAAAATCAGATCCTAGCGTGAAAAGCGCAGATTGGCCTTGATGAAATTTTTAATTTTTTTGATGGAATATATTAGTTTTTAGGCGTGCTAATGTTGACTTTCAACCAATAATATTGAATTGACAGATACTGCAGACTGATGAGTCGTGCTTAGTTTGTGGCTGTGGGGTTATTCAATTGAAACAACCATTATATTTCAAATAACCACAGACATTCAAACCTAAGAACACTATTCAAGCCATTATGCTTGCCCATAAATCAGCCTTCATCCTCCCTGGTATCAGTGCTGGGACACCATTACAGCTACTGAAATATGTCCGCGCTTATTATATTAATCAATGTAAATCTGAATGTAACTATATGATAAAATGTAATTCAATTTTTGTGAAAAGCTTATTGAGACCTGCTGACACCTAGGGGTGAAAAAAACTAACTACATCCCTTTGATAAAAATCAAATTGCCAATAAATCTATCCATTAAATGCCATTCTTATCCAGAGGCTAATGTATAGGAAAGACACCTTCACAAAGTGGTATCAATAGTCAAGTTCATTCTGATGGTATCCTTCTGTAACAGGTTTTCTACAATTCCAACAAGTGTATTCAGAGTCTGATAAATTTAATGTGGCTTTCTTGAAGTTTGCTGTGACTCTCCCTCTGAATATATAAATATATACAAGACTTTCTTTTAGTGAAATTGTTTGTAAAAGTAATTATATTTTCTGTGATCATACTTTAACCTCTGCTAGTATTAGGTCATATAAAAATACACATTTTATTCTATGAACTCTTTCAGCACCAAACCATGCCGTGGGTGACCAGATTGCATGCAGCTACAGCGCAAATTTTCAAACAACAATCAGGTGACCATAAGTGACAACATTTTTGGGACTGCAGTTGAGCCCATGGCAGGTCTGAAATCACCCTAATTGGTTGCTTTAATGATGACACTTAGGCTTCGTCCACATGGACTGTTTCCCTAGCATTTACCCTGAGGCTTTTAAAGCCCATGTTTAAAATCCCCATGCATTACAATAGGGAATCTACGTTTCCCTGAGGCACGTTTATAGGATTTATCTTAAACGTTGCTTGCAACGTTTAAAAAATGAAAATGCGGGTAAACGCTGCCATTGATTGCAATAGTGCGTTTTTAAACACTTAATATGCAAATTATTTAAAACGTGACAAAACCGCGGGAAACGCAGCGTAGGTGTTTTCCAACATTTTAAAGGCATGCTTTAAAACGCTAATAAAAGTGCATATAAACGCCACAGGAACGTTTACATGTGTTTTTTAAAAAATGTCCATGTAGACCCAGCCTAAAATCATGTTGCTTGTAAAAACTATGGCAAAGATATTTGTTTTTATTTTGCACATTTTCATTGCAAAAACAAATAAAAATATTAAATATTTTCCCATGTTTTTCAAACAAGCTAAAATGAATATTGCTTACTAACCCCTAAAACCATGATACATTTTCTGTAAGACTGTAGTTATAGTTGGTCATATGATATTTGAACTTCCACTTATCAAACCTAGATAATCATATTTATCCTGTACTGTTATTTTTTCAGCAAGTATATTAACAATTAAACCTGACCTTGGTTCGGGGTAAAAACACTTGCAAAAAGTGTTAATCCCGAACTTTTCTCAGGTGGGTAAACAAACATTATATTGCAATCCGATTGCCATACATTGTATGACAATCTGATTACAAGTGAAAGAATATACTTACCTGGTCCCCGCAGCTCCTCCGGACACGTCTGTCCTCTTCTGTCTTCTCCCGGCGAGTGCAGTGACGATCTCCGGGGGTTTTCCGGTGACGTCGCTGCATGCATCGGTGCAGGAGGCAGGGCGGGAAATTCAAATAACTTTGTATTGAGCTCAATACAAAAAAGCTGTATTGAGTCCAATACAAAGAAATCTTTATATAATATATATAATTGTATTATATATATATTATATAAGCTACTGTACAGGTACATTACATTATACACTATTTTTTTTTTTAAGTTTTTGTTTTTTTTTTAATTTTTAAGATTTTTTTTTTATGTTTTATAAAATGTATTAAATTTATAAAATTTTGGACATATTTCGGTGAGTTATGCGGTAATTCGGTGAATTATTAGTAATTATTGAGTAATTCGGTGAATTATAGCCTACAATCTAAAATAAATTTCTATGCCAAAAATTTAACACTTTTTGCATGGAAGTACAGAAGTTCGGAAAGAATTAGAATACCTGGCGTTGGCGTACGCGTCCCTCGGCGATTCCTGATGATGTCCGTGCGTGTGCCTGTCGATGGGGGTCGTAGCGGGAAATTTAAATATTTTGTATTGGATTCAATACAAAGTCCTGTATCCAATCCAATACAAAATAATACAAAATATATTTATGTGGTTTTGTCTATAGGTATGTGACGTTGGACTGTTTTAAAATTTACCACACTTGGGAGGTGTTTTGGAAAAATATATTACTATAAAGTATACCGAATTATCGCATTTTCAGTATTTTTGATTTATTTATGCATTCTTGTTTAAGCTGATTTTTGTTTTTTATTTAATTTTATTAAAAGTAATTTTTTTTTTTTTTTTACATGATTGTGTGTTTCAAACATTTTTTATATTCATGATATCTACTAGACCCCTATTCGGACATATTTCTGTAAGTTACAGGTCTACAATTTAAAAAAAAAATTCATGAAAAACAGTGTACGTCTTTTGGTACAGAAATCTAGACCTCAGTGTAACGCCCAGGTGGTTAATAGAGAAGCTTAGGCGCTGTGAATATTTACAAAGTGAAACAGTGAAGCTGGTGATCCAGCAAACCTGGATTGAAAACAGTTGTTAACAAATAGAAAATTACTTTAGGAAGTCCATTGCAGGTTTGCTGGATCACCCAGCTTTACTGGTGAAAGTGTATCTTCTCCAGTCTTGGAGATGTTTAATTAATCAGGCTCACTATGAGCATTGGGAAAGGGGAAAAAACCATTGCCAAAGGGGTGAATGCTAACTGCATATCAGAGTATTGTGTGGTTTTAAAAAAAAAAAAAATAACAGATGAGCAGGAACCTTTTGTCACCGCTCTTCACACAGCATCTCCACTGATTCCTTTGTTGAGCACTGTCAACACTTCCTTCTCTGATATCCTACAGTTCCAACCAATTTTGTTATCAATTTCTAGAACCCTATCCACATTGGGTCTGTTTTAATAAATCTCTCCAAGACTATCAAGACTGGGATCAGGATCTAGCAAACCTGGAATGGATTTCTTATAGTTGGCAAATGTTTTCAATCCTGGACTAGATGCATTCCAGGTTTGCAGGGTCATACAGCTTCACCCATGATTGTTCTTCTTCTCCTGTCCACTAGCAACTTTTCCATCCCTTGTCTGCATCATTATCTAGACCCTTAACTCTTATTGTCAACAGCATAGTTACTGGCAGCCCCCTCCACATTTTGTACTCTTGCAGCCCCCTCCATCCACATTGTTTTCTGCTATCTCACCTATCTACACTACCACATTACTGGGCACCTCTCCCTCTGTTCTCACCCCCCCCCCCCCCCTGTTCCAGATATGCTCCACACCACGTTCTCCAGCATCTCACCTCCTTTTCTCCATAATACAACCCTTCTTACACACAGTTTTCTGACAGATTATACCCCTTTATATTTCCTGACATCTTTCTTTGTTTTCTTACATTATATTATTTATTTTTTCTTGCAGCACCCCCGGCCTATCCATGCAAACATTTGTGGAAGCTAAACTGTGAACACTTATATATGAGTAGCTCTACTTTCACCACTGAAGACCAAGACTGTCTCCATGATCAGCTTGCATTTGCCTCCTCTGTCTTAATTCCATTATAATTCTTATCTGGGATAATCATGTTTCATTGCCTTTTCTCTCTTCCCAGTCCACCATTTCAGCTTCTTATTTGTCCCCAACTTCACTCTACTTACTCATACAGTGTTCGGATCACACTCTACAAGCTCTATCACCTATCCAAGATCATAATTACCATTTTTCACAGATCCATCACCTGCTACAAGCAGCTGCTGAGGTACAGATAAGGGTCCAGGACAGACCATTTAAAAAAGTTCTATTTCACATAATATAATGACTCTAGGGACATGCAAAAACCTCATAAAAGCTATTCATTAAAGTTACATAAATATAAGGCTTAGCTAATTTCTAATATCAGATTGCCTAAAGTGAGGGCCGGTGTTACAAATAAAATGTTTCAACAAACTGGAGATGAATGTTGCCCTAGGGAAGAGCCGGATTTAAACCAAAATAGACCCTAGACAAATTTATATCGCCACTCCTTTTCACACTAAAATGTGCAGAGGTGATTTATCTGAATATTGAATATAATCATGGTGGTAAAGATATAACTTGATAGTTTATTTCCAGTGCACTTGGGACACCAAGGCAAAACATGGGGGCAATATTTGGGATTATAAGTGAAGACAAAATTTAGGCAACAAATTGGAAAACATAGCATTATGCAGCTTTACAATCATAATATTATGTGAAAACATCAATCTTTGTAAAGGAGGTATTTCTGTATACTATAATTTAATCCAAAATAAGGGTTCTTGGAAGAGAATTCATATTTTCTCTATTTGGGAGCAAAATTTTCAACGCTCTTTTTCGCTTTCCCAATGGAAAACTGCAATCTACTCTAGTTCTACAGCTTCTAAATGTATTTCTCACTGGGAAAACTACCAAAAAATATTATGTCGATGGTATAGAACACCATATAGACTTTCTAAGTTTTTGTCCTTGGAGGAAATGTGGTGAATTGGGCACTTATGTACATATGTTTTGGGAATGTAAAAATCTACGTAGTTTTTGGAACTCTAACTAGCCCTGATGTGGCATTGGCATTACTTAGTCTGGGAATAAACAAATTCCCACGTATTTACCGAATTGTAGTTACTCATATTTTTATTGCAGCATGACTTTCCATAGTTACTAAATGGAACCACCCTACAACACCTAATATGTCTGAAGAAATGCAGAAGATCCACGCAAATTACTAATATGAACCTACTTTGGCTTATAGTAGATATCATTCTCACAAATTTTATGCAAATTGGAAATGTTGGGAAAAATTCCTGCCTTCTATATCTAAATAAAAATATGTCTGTATTATATATATACCATTGTTATTCTAACTATTTCTAATATTGTTAAGCCCTTTATATGCCATTGTATTCTTTTTTTTCTTTTCTTTTTTGCTCTTGTCCCTTTTTTTTATTGTTTGTTTATATTTTTGTTTGTTGTTAAAATGCAATAAAAATTAAAAAAAAAGAATAATATGTGAAAAACAAATTTTCAAATGTGACAATATGTAGGTGACAAATACAACTATAGGGAACTCATGGTAGCTTGCAAATAAGAAAAGACTAATTATGACAACACAATAAAAACAAAATGGCTATTGTAACTTTGTACAGCCAAAATTCTACAATTCCCTCCTTTAACTCATTTTCCATATAGGCAAAAATACCTCACCCCTCAGCAATAATTTCCTCCATCACCACCCGTTCCATTGCCCCAGTGATCCCCCTGTCACATTCACCTACTTACCAGACCTCAGATACATACGTTTCCAAAACAATGTTGCTTGCAATGTACCATGGAGGACTGAAGGTGGTGGGGAAGTCAAACCCACTGAAGGACTGCTATATCTTCCCAGTGTCCAAACTCTTGTACTAAGCTGACTGTTAATATGCAGGTCTACCACCCTGGTTCCATATGGAGACTATCATCCTACTTTATCATTTCTGTGCTGCATGGAATCTACACATAAGGCAAATGTCACTAGCAGAAGCCACAGGCCACAAAAAACCTGTTAGACATACACCTAAACTGCTTGTGGGTTACATAGTACTTCTTTAAGGTCCTCAACAAAATAAAATCAGAAGAGTGAAAACAGAAAAAGACCAAGTGGTTTATTGAGGCTGTTCCCTTTTACCTGGTTTATTACCTAGAAAGAAAAACTGTACAATATTTAAACTTTTAAGATATAATAAGTGATATGTTTTGTGTGAATGTATTAGAAAAAAATACAATATTTCATTTTCATTTTTGCTCAGTACAAAGGTGAACAAGTTGGTTGAGGCAATAATCCCTAAATACTTAGCTAATAGTGTGTCATAATTATGATGGATAGTAATTGCATAAGGTCATTGATAATGCTCTGTTATTACCTATAGCATATATAACCATTCATCCTTAATAATTACTTTATTATGAGGCTGTAAATAGAAGCTAATTCATGCAGTGTTTTTTCAAACTCTTTCATATATTTAAAATGAAGTCATTTTGGATAAATAATTTAATTCAGATGTATATATACAGTATAAAAGGAACATGATTTCTCCACGTTCCATTCCAATAGTACTGTGTTTTGAACAAAAATCCCTTAATTGAGACAGTGGGGTTGATTTACAAAAGCAGTAGAAGCTGTCATGGCAGAAGTTTAACCAGAAATAAGATAAAGACGAAAAGCCAGGGTTTAAATTACGTGGGTCACATGATATTGGACATGAGACATCTAGTTGTTTAAAAATAATAATATCATGTAACCTATGTAATTTAAACCCTGGTCATCTAGGACTAGCTCCAGCCAATGAAGCAGTTAAGCTATGTTTAGACTGGTGGCAAAATTGTGAGGCTTCCTCAAACACCTAAACTGCACCTTAGGTGAGTCACTACATAAACATCTTCCAGGCTATGCTCAGACTGGCGATAGTTACAGCAGTTGGGTCTCCTCCACCACTGTGCTGATTTTTTAAAGAAAAAAAAAAAAAATAACCCCTATATATTTTACCCATAATAGGCCTTTATCAACAAAAACTGTTTATATAAATAAATAAAGGAGAGTTAGGAAAGTCTTCGAAGATGTTTACAGCTTTTATTAAATAATTTTTTAATTTAGCTATTGATCAATTTAAATATAACAATAGTAGGCTTACATCACTGGGCTGTTGCTTGGAGATCCAGGATGCAGTGCCGACCCACAGTGTGCCCCAAGTCTGGGAGTTAGTCTATAACTTTACAGGCTGACAGGCAATGGAAGCCTGTGAGCACATGGAAGCAAGGTGCACATGTAGTATATTGAAGAATAATTCCCACACCAACATGGCACCATTCAAATCATTCAATTGGAACTCCAATTCAGCCCAGCAGACAGCATTGGAAAAATAGGTACAATCTTTGTTTTCTAACGGCGTGCAATAATTGTCGTTACAAAACGAACGACTAACAGATCAACAATCATTCATGAATATTTTGAATGATCGTTTAGTGCACGATTCTGTACATGCTGTAATAATACGATTGTCCCAATTTAATCCACTAATAATGTACACACACTAGATATGATCGTTTGAACGATGCAGGAAGCGACACCGTATATGGCCCAATACAGTGGTTTCCAGAGCCCTGGAACATATCCCTGCTCGTGGAGGTGGGTGGGCTGTGTCCCTGCACACAACCCCCCCACTCTCCCATCACAGGCTCTAAGCTTGAGATGGGAGAGTGGGCGAGCTGTCACTGCACATATCCCGCCCACTCTCCAATCACAGGCTCAGATCTGTCATGGGAGAGTGAGCGGGATCATGACGTCCTGTTCAGTGGCATCATGATGGCAAAACCCTGCTTACTCTCCCATCGGCACGGCCCCCTTTTCAAATTTTATTATGTGGCCCCTGACTGAAAAAGTTTGCCAACCCCTGATCTAGAGTCATGTCTACAGAAGCTTTCCAACTGGTTATAGGCCCAGCTACAACTAAAGCAATGTAACTGCTGAAGATACAGCACAGCAAACCAGCCTTTTGAAAAAGATTGAAAAAGCATTTAGTTCCTAACAGTATTTCATCAAAGTTTCCATTCACTAAACTGACAGACCAGAACTACCAGCCTTAGAAGTTTAACATTAGGATAATGCTAGTAAGTGGGGGTACATGGAAGTATACTCAAGGGCCCAGACGAAACGCACCTACAGATAAGTGGACAGAAGATCAGCTCTCTCAAAGTGTTATATCTCTAAACATTGATGATGATCAAATTGTACACATATGCATGTGAGGGCTTGAAGAAACAAACTAGCAATAAAGTGTATTTATCTGAAAGCTGATGAAAATCCACCTCATGCAGGACTATATAAGGTGTACTTAAGAAATGGTAGAATGCACTTAATGTTTGTCCAGATAATTTGATTACCTTGGAATATGTAAAAGGGAAGCTTGTAGGTAAATAAAAGTAAAAGACCATGAAATCTGCACTAATTTGCACTAAGTGCAGTAACCTGCAATAGGAACACAGGACCGCTAATATAAAAATAACTAGTGTTAAGCACATAGTTTTGTGTGCAAAAAGCCAGATCACCTAATAACAAACTGGAAAACTAAAAGTTAGAATGAGTCAGCAAAAAAAACAAGGTAAACAACAAAGGGTTTCAAAGGGGCGCCTCATCGTTCACCTGGTTTATTGACTCAGAAGCTGCAATCAGCAGAAGTGTAATTATTAAAAAAACATCAAAATCCTCATGAAGTACACAATCAGTACAGTTGGAACCAATACCTTGGGAAAAAGCCCCACCTGTACTGGTGCAAAATGAAGAGAACATAGCTGAAATAGAAAATGGTTTGAGTAACAAACTACCAGATCCTGAAACAATGTCCCAGTGTGGTGGTTTGTACAGCGCTAGATAGTGTCACATAAAAATTGAAAAACCTACTTGTTCATGGAAGGCAAATGTAGATTAAAGCTGCAGGTAAAGGTAGATTATATTTGTTAAATACTTTTATCTGAAGGTGGTAAACAGAATTACCTAAAACATTCAATGGATAATACAACAAGCATTGGAGGCATGTTTATACATAACAACCACTACCAAAGCCAAAGTTTGACAAAATCTGAAAGAAATGTGGACTTAAATGTTGTTTATATTGATATTGCATGTTGTTTTTACAGACATAGGTGCTACAATTATTCTCAAATATTATATGATGATTAATAATTCTGTCAGTAAATTGGTACCGTTAAGCTTATTGTCTGCCAGCATAGTGCAAGTTCAGTGTGAAGAAAAACCCAGAAGAGAGAAAAAAGAAGATGGCTGTGCCCGCTGTTCTGTCCAAAGCTGGAAAAAAAAAAAAAAGATGCAGGGCTTACTGGGGCTCAGTTTGTGGAGAGATTCTGGATATGGATTTTCACTGGTAAAGGTGAATGATGTCTTTTTTTCTGTGATAGTTCCCCTTTAAGACTTTACAATGGCAAAGGTAAGTAAACATAAGATGAAAGAGAAATGGAGGTAGGAGTTCTGTTTCCACATCAACAGCCCATATAGTATTAGGCAATTAAATATGTTAGTTTTGTGTCCCTCAAAGTGACAATGCTCCCGAGCAAGCAGCAGTGCACTCCTCCTACTTCTGCTGTAAGACAACTTGCACAGTGTGCCCATAAACTTCCTATGTCAGCCGGCCCTTGTCAGTGTTATAGAAAAAAGTTTGCATCTACTAAAATACTAAAAGTATACAAACTCCTATTACTAAAATTATGGTGGATAAAATAAAAAGGCATAAAAGGAGAAATATAAAGTCACATGAAGTGTATCCAGTATTTGTTACGGTCCTGAGCAGACAATTTGGAAAGTTCTGTAGAATAGTGTATTCGTGCCTAACAGTACAGTAAGTCTTTCACTAATCTGTCTTGAAGAATGTACTGGCAGCATCTACTGAGTGGAAAGCAGCTGTGACTAACAATACAGTGGAAATATGTGAAAAGCTGCCATTAAATGCAAACCAAGAGCATATCAGCTGCATAAACAGAACAGTATGAAGACACATTGGATTACAGCAGTTGCTTTGTTTGAGTTTAAATGTTTCATTGGAATACTTCTGCAAGCCTAAAAACTGTGTTTATCTACTACACTCTCCCTGTAGCAGATATTATTTATTTGCATGAGCGGAATCATATTTCCTACAAGGCATTCATAATGTAAATTGCCTGCATATAAGAAATGGGATGACTATAACACACAGATGGGCTCTCCAGGATCTACTAACCAAAGTTTACAGAGCCACCAAAGAACAATATCATTCATCAGGTTATGTCAATGATGTATTTAAAGTTAATTGATCTAGGTGGTGGTTAGCATAGCAAATTTTTTGTTTTATAATATACAACATATAATATACAACAGAAGATACACATTTTACATTTCCTATAGGATTTGTAAAGTTATTACCAGCTTAATTTACTTTATAGAGATAGTTCTTCTTACTGCATTTGAACACATTCACAAATACCCTGCAATCCAAACGGAAATGTCTTCAGTCACTGTCTGTATGAAAAGACATTATACCACTCCATGTCCATGCAATATTTGTATTATGTGTACTTGGTCCGGTCATTGGTCCGGTTGTGCTAGAGATATGTATATTTATATTACAGTTTCCTCTATCTGTGCTATGCAGTAATTCTCAAGTTACGTGTTCTCTCCCTGTAGCTAATTGTCTCCTTCCCCTCACCCAAACCCTAACCTGGTCATAACTGGACTGAATATAAAAAATCAGATAACCCCACCACCACCACCACCACCAAGAAAAAAAAATGCTTCCTGTCCGCATGCATATCATTTCAGGCTTCAGAACAGTATTCTAAGTACACTTGAAGGACAAAGATTGAGCATCGTCGCCCATTCACCAGACATTCTTTTAACTCCTTTTGCTGATTTATTAAGAATGAAAAACACTTTTTAAAATAACTATTTCACTATGGTGAAAAAAATATTTTGACCTGAATTGTGAGTAAAATTTTGTAAATGTGAATGTATATATGTGTGTATTTACGGAAGATTTAAAAACAAAAAAAAAAACTGTTAATATTATATAATATGTTTATTATATTTTTTATACTTTTTTTTACAGTGACAGGTGACGGGTACTCTTTATTAGGACATTGATGATATATTATATACATGATGCCTCCTTTACCACAGGCCATACCTAACAGATCTGACAACTCTGAATTCTGTACATTGATGTTTTGTTCAAAGGAGAGGAGGATTCTATAGGAGTGCACAGCAGCCATTCCTAATTGCTTATTCACAAATCTGGTTTAGCGAGTTGCTGAACATGCTGGGGGACCTCTGTACACATTTTGGCTTGAGACAAGCTTGACCTGTCATCTGACATACATTGACACAATATGAGCCCAAGAACCACAAAGAAGGGCTGGGAGGGAAAGCAGGTTTAAAGTAGCCAGCTTGCAGCCCAGAATAGCTAAAAAAAATCAGCAAAAATGGCCCCGCAACTCTACAGGTAAATTGCCTTTTGATACCCCAGTAATATGCCCAGCAACTGAATTACATTAAACCAAATGTGTTCTGAAGTATGTAAGCAGGCTGTGTCTGACCTTTCCTTCTAAAAATGCCAGTTACCTGGCTGACATGCTGATCCAATGCCATTGATGCTTTGTGAGTTACTGACCTTACTGTTATCAAGTAGTTTTCACTCTACTGATACTTTTTTGGCTGCTTCACTGCCTAGGGTTAACAAAAAAAAAAGACTAAGAAAAATGTTCTGAGACATTGTATGGTAAATGTACAGGGAACTTCATTGCATAAGCCTTTATTACCCAAAACATAAAAATAAAATGTTAGACATCAGATACAATGTTTAGTTTTGTTTCCATGCAGATGAGTTTAGCAATGGGTCTGACAATCTTGGTAGATAGGTTTCAGTTTCGTTTCTCAGGAAGAGAGAGTTTTTGTTCCCATAGAAGCAATGTTCTCCACACCCAGCTGTTGTCATTGCTCTCAGCTGAAATACCAACCTAGCACCAACAAAGAAATGTGATCCTTACTCATATGCACTGAACAAGGAATAAATGAATGTGCAGTTCTTGCAAAGGGGAAAAAAAGATAGCTGATCTCACTGCACGTGTGTGAAATTGGCATCTCTTTTCCCCTTAGTGGATAAAATGCCCCCTTCGAGATCAGACTTGCGTGATGTAGGTATCCTGGGAGGTTCTGTGCTCCCATTCAGTCTTGACCATCGTGGCGATCAAGACATAAAGGGGCGATGCTGCACTCTTTTTTATTGTCTACCCTTTATTGTAGAGTAAAAATGTTGAGTTTAGGTCTGTTTTAAAAGAAGACCAAACAACCTTATCATTCTTCTATAAACTAAAACCCTATCATTTTCCCCCACTAAGCATCTCTGTTTCCCGGGGGCTGCCACTGACCATCGTGTGTGCAAAGCCTTCACAGAATACAGCGTATGTTACTTAGGTGGAGGCTGGCCACCCAAATTTTCACCTTGGATACATACAGGAAAAAAAGAATAAGTGCTAATTTCATGCTGGGATGCAATAATTCAATGGGCACATTGTGAATAAAAGGTAAATGCAGACACAAGTGTCTAGATTTGTTTTTACAAGTCAGTTACAATGTTAATCTGAGGTATGTATGGAGCGTAAATTCAAAGCTAAATATCTCAAGGTGTGGAATGTGTGTGGTGGTGAACAGAGCAAGCCTTTTTACAGGTATAAATGGAAAACACTAATAAAATCAACAAATTACCATCTGTGAGCAGTGTGTATGGACACCAATCACCCACCACTAATGTTTTAGTCTTTTAGGAATAATTACAGTTCAGGAATGCCTCATGACTAGCTGTCAACACATGGCAATACTGTATACAGAAGGTATACAAAACATTAACAAGAAATACTTTCTGCAAAAGGGGGGCAACACCAGAATCTAAACCCAAGGGTTTTTCCTGGTCATTTTGTATACAGAATAAATGAATCCAGAAACCAGAGGTAATCAGAAGGACATAATCCTATGGTCGTAGGTCCTTTTCATGTAACAGTCATGCTTGTATATTCCACAGGTAAATGAATATGAAACTTAAATAGGTAAATAGTCAGTGAACTGTAACTGACCGAATAGAAATCTGTTGAAATAATGACATGGTTCTAGGAAGTGTTCCTCCCATGGATTATCAATTTGATCTATTGGCAGGTATGGCTCATATGAAAGTCAGAGCTGTCTGACAAACATTCTCAAAGTGTGTTTATGAGGGCTAAGAGGGTTGGGAGATTAACTGAGACCCCCAACTCAGCCTGATCCCTAAAAAGATCCTTGGTTGGACTCAGGGATCAGGGATGGACATAGGGAGGTGCAAAGTGTGTCCTGAACTGTCCTTAGCCAACAAGGGTCCCATGTCAATTCAGAGGGGTGCCCCAAGTCAGATTTGCACAGGGGCCCATCGTTGGCTATGTCCACCACTGCACAGGGACCACAGCATGCATATGCAGGGCTCAGCTATGACTATTATGCTGAAAACATTGATAGGGACTTATTAAAAACAATGAACAGATTTCGCTATCTGCTGGTCTGAGTAGTGTTTAGTCCACATGGCATGTGCATTATACAACTTTTTTTTAAATGCAGACTGCAGAGCCTTCATTGTCCTGTAGATAAAAACAACTTTAGCCAGTCACGTAATTGGACTCTCCTCTTCCATATTTTCCATTCTTCACTTGCTTTGAGATTCTTTGGTCATGATTGTCACTACAGACCTCAGCAGTGACCTGATATTGGAGGAATGAACCATGGCCATGTACACATCTGACACTGCTGGAACTTCTAACACCAGAGGGACTGATGGAGGAGATAGGAAAGCCCCGGTCATGGATTTGCTGACTATACATTTTCTTTGTTGAGGATCTGTAGCCGCTGTGGTTTATGGAGTAGCGATGCTGGGCCTGACTGAACCACCGGACCTCTCACTTCTGGGAATGTCAGATATGGAAGAGGATTTGGAGTCCATAGATCAAAGCATTTGGAGTCAGTGGACATCAGAGATGTGTAAAAAGGGAGTTTGATGGCTGGGGATCTGTTTGATGAAATGCAATCTTGTCTGGTCTAATGAAAGGAAAATTTGTGGAACACCACCAAACAATGGACTGGCCTAAAAATTCCCATTGTTTGGTGGTGTTCCACAAAACTTCTTTTGATGTGTCTATTGAGGACGTGGCCATGTCAAGAAAGGAGAGGTTGGATATCTCTATGTTGTTGGTCTAATGAAAGAGCATAGAGGTGACCTCTTTATTCTGTTGCTGCACATTGACTTTCCAGTCACAGCCTGTGGGCATGGAGAAGACCTATGTGGAATAATTGGAGTAAAGACAGGTCTGCAGGCTGGCTGTGCCCCAGGATTTTATGCCATAGTATTTTCCATACTTGTACTTGTGTTTAGTCAAGCCATTGTTTTGTATTTAGAGAACATATTGGCAGATATAACACTTGTAATCCCAGCTTTACACCTAACATCTCCATATTTCCCTCACACGCCGGAGATCATGTCGCCGGAGATCTCCTCACAGAGGCGGGTGGAAGGGGGATCCCGCAAACAGCCAATCAGAAGCCAGAATTCCCGAGCCGCCTGCCGCTGACGCCACTACGCTGATACGTCACAGCTCGAGCATTAGAACCCGGGGAAAAGAGAACGAGCGTTCTGGAAGTCGCTTGTAGACCCCTCCCCCCACACGCCCAGCGCCCGCTTCTTACTCAGCCTGCACTGTGATTGGCCCATGGCAACGGCTGTGCGGGCCTGAGATTTCGGATGCTGCACGGCTGGACGAGCCGATAATGCTGAAGATGAAGCTTCCGCCGAGGAAAAGCAAACACAGGGCATCGGATGAAGAGGAGGACGACGAGGAGGAGCGGGCTAGCGGCATGTGTTCTCGTCCCTGTGCCCTACGCGAGTGCCCGGCGGCCTCGTTGCAGCGTGAGGCGGTGTATGAGTGGTTCGTGCAGTCGCTGGGCCCAGCTCAGAGGTTGGAGTTCGCCTGCGGCTTGCTTGGCTTGTGTAACCCGCTGGAGCTGCGCTTTCTGGGCTCCTGTCTGGAGGACCTGGCTCGGAAGGACTGCCATTATCTGCGGGACTGTGAGACCAGGGCTAATGGGCTGGGGGGAGAGGCCGGCCTGGGGGATGTCAGTGACCGGGCCTCCCGCTCCAAGCTAATCATCTGCCTGGCGCTGCTCAGCTCCGAGAACCGGGAGGTAGCCGGCCGCCTGTACCGCCTCCTGTTGCTGCCGGCCATGGGGGCTGAACGCCTGCTGGAGGCCTGGGAGGACGGAGAGATGAAGCCGGGGGAGCGGGCAGCTTCTCGGGAGGAATTGCTGCTGCTCTTCACCATGGCTTCCCTGCACCCGGCCTTCTCCTTTCACCAGAGGGTCACCCTGCGGGAACGTCTGGAGCAGCTCCGGGAGGCCTTGTGCACGAAGAGCCGCTCTGAGGTAAGTGGCAATGGTTACTATGGAGACAGCGGGCACCTACCTTCATCACACCCCCTGTCACAGCACCGCCATGGTGTGTTCCGGAACATGGCTGCCATACTAATCTGGGCTGAGACAACCTGCCTGGGATTTACCAAGGGTGAGAGCTGCGCCCTTCTGGGGGACTACAAATCCCAGGGAGCAGGTTTTCTTATATGTTTAGTAAGCTGGCCACTTTTATTATTTTTATCTTCAACAAAATTTAGCTGCATTTATTTGAAATAAAAAAAAAAAGCGCAATGATTTTATTTTAAAATACTAAAATAAAAATGACCTGTTACAGTTACACCCATAACCACCACCCCCCCTCATAGAACTGTACTTCTGGTGCTCCAATTCAATAGAACAGCCAATCATTTGTACTCGCCATCTCTCCTTGGCCAATTGCTGGGCATTCACAGAATACAAGGAGCACTGTGATTGGACGAAAAGAGAAGGCACTTTTGGTGAAAGTGATCCGTGTTGTCACTATCACAGTTCCAGAATTCCATTGGGGCCTTACAATAATAAATAATCATATTGTGGTGCTTAAAGGCCAAATATTTTTATTGGCACATTTAACCCATTTTAATGTGTGCTGCTGATTTATTTATTTTTTGTGCAAGTTACTGCTATTTGTAATGGCGCGTTATAATTTCCCAAGACTAATTTACACCACTTTCCACTTATAGAAAACAGGGCACCAATAGGGAGAATTATAAAATAGATTGAGGCCAAATTATCGATTTTGCATCTTTGTGAGGCTTATTTGTTAAAGGAAATAGGATTCTTCACATTGTGTTTAACGTCTATTATCCAATCGGGTGAATGTTTTAGATAATTGGATAAATATTTATACAATTTGAAGATTCCTGTTTACTTGTATCATCTTTAGATGATTGAGTATTGAGCGATTGGTTAATCAGTTAATATTTACTCGGTTTGTGTGAAGATTCTCATCTCCTATGCCCGGTTGTCCAGGTCTCTCCCTGCGCCACACATTTTCTGTTTGTCCTGGTGACCATTGGGACCCAAGCGGGACGTCATGGAGCATTCTTAGTTGTCCCCGGGTAATTTTCATTGGGTAGGGATGTGAGAATATCCTCCTCACTTTTCCTATCTCTGGGATATAAATGGAAATCTTCAAATTTTGAATGAAATACATAAGTTTTATTTAGGTAAATCTTTTCTAATGTTGTATCTGTTATTGTACAAACTAGAACTGATACCGGTAGGAAAGTACATGCCAACAGTGAGTATAAGAAAAAAAATTTATCCTTCAAAATATATATTTTATCGCTTTGATGCCTGAAAGTAAGACATGAACATATAAAAAAAATCCAGATTTATTTATTCAATAAAACATATATGAAAGATATAGCCTCTGATTTATTAAAGTTCCCCAGGGCTGGAGAGGATACACTTTCATCAGTGAAGCTAGGTGATCCAGCAAACCTGGAATGCAACTGGTCCAGGAGTGAAAACATTTGCTAACAAATAGCGATTGAGTTTTAGGAAATCTATTCCGGGTTTGCTGGATTACACAGCTTCACTGATGAAAGTGTATCCTCTCCAGCCTTGGAGAACTTAAAGCGTACCTAAACTCAGAATTTTCACTTTACATAAAAGGGTATACAATCGTTTTATTTGAGGTAAAAATTGTATTTATTGAATTTTGTTTTTTTTTTTAAAGGGGCAGCACCGCCCCCTATTTCTCGATCCCCTAGGAAAATGAGAGGGCAAAGCCTCCTGGGATACTTACGCCAGGCATCCCGGGAGGCTCCTCTGAGCTCCTTCTGCACATGCTGGAGCATCTCAGGCATGCACAGAAAAAGCCTTTTCGTGGGGAGAAAAAAAATTTGCAGATCTCGCGCATGTGCAGTATAATTGGCAAATTTTTTTTCTTTTCATCCTACGTCACCCGATATCGCGCCTGGGTCAGGTGACTTAGCATCAGTGCTTAACCCAGAAATTTTTTTAAGCCGGGTGGGAAGAAATTGTAGGTGGGTGGCAGCCCCTGTATTGTGACCAAACTCTTTAGTAACCACCCAAAAACAGCCGGGTGGTGCACCCAGCTAAAAGGGCCTGGGGAGAACCCTGAGCATGAAGAAGAGACGAAAATGGCGCCGTGCGTAGCAACATTTGACCCCTCTTTATTACAGAACTGTTCAGGCCCAGTCATACTGGTTGTTGTCTGTTGATGAACTACTAATTTTTTAGTAATTTTACGGATTTTCAGTAGAGTTTGTGTCTGGGCTCTGGATTAGCTATTCCTGGCTACACATTGCTGTAAATATTTGACATTTGTAATCTTCTTGTTAGCAAGGCCAGTGCTAATCAATCACTAGCATTTTAAGTTCTGCATCATTCAAGACCAGCAAGAGGATGATTTCACTGAGGAAAGTGGAAAGCTTTCTTGTGTAACACTGGCATTGTATCACAGCAGTGGTGTCTAGTTAATGACTTAGTGTGTTCGTGTGGAAGTTCTTTTTAATTTAAAATAGAATTGTTCAGGTCCACAAAACAGACACTTCAAAGGTTAGTAACGTAATGCCCAATTGGGAAGAAGGAACAGCCTGATTACCTAATATTTTTTGTTTTGAGGATATCTGGGTATTGCTGTGCTAATGATCTAGTGATCTTGGAGAGGATTTATGTAACCCTAGGATCTAGGAATGGCTCTATGACCAATTAGTGTCAGTGTTGTGGAGGTTATAATAATGGGAAGTGTTTCGTTGTTTACCAGATTGTTGGGCAGGGCTGACACCAAGGCTTGGCATTTCAGTAATTTTATATGTCCTTGTTACAAGGGGAAATAAGGAGCCGAGTCATTTTCTGACAGATAAACATTTATTTATTTGTACTTACTTGCATAGTCTCTAAATGGATTAAACATTCAGAAATGTACTGCTCTTTTTTATCATCAGAAGCTTGCTCACTGCTTTTACATGTTTGTAATGGAGTTTGCATGCACAATCAGGTATTCACTAATTAAAAATCTTTAAATTAACTTTGATTTGTACCATTTTGATATTTTTGAATATATCCTTGTGGGAAGTACAAAAAATACTGCAAACAAATCTAGTGGCTCAGGGCTGATATCGGACGAAAATCTGGCGTGTCCTGGTGGATCCACTGACGGTGAACGACGAACGATCGTAATGCAAGAGAAGGGGGAGAGCGCACAGCGGGGTGCCGCTCCGTTGTTCTCCCCCTCTCCATTGAACAGAATGGTGCTGTATGTACCTTTGTTGTTGGAAAGGATCGTGAAAAATCATTTCCTATGACAATTATTGATATTTTTGAGAAGCTTTAAGCATACCACACTTCTGCTGCACCTAATTCCAAAGCAGTGTTCAGTCCTAATCGGACCTCCTTCCTTGGTTATGTGTAGGGTAGGGGGTGGTATATATATTTCAAAGGGTGGCAAAACTGCTCCTTTATAGATTTAGAATTGTAATTAGGCTGTCACCCTGGGACAGGAAGTGTTAGTGGTAATACTGCCAGGGTAAATGCAAGAAAAAAGTGCAGCCACTGCTTTGAGAACCAATACCATGCAACATGATGCATTATGTGGCTGAGCTGTATCAATTGACTGAACAGCTGAGGTGTGTACTTGTTTTTTGTCACTGATTCAGTAGTTTTTAAACCAGAAAATCCAAACACCAACCAGGTGAGCTGTATTTTTTTTTTAGAACCAGATCAATAATGGAAGTTTACATAATCTCATGATAAAGGTTTTTCTGTTTTACATTTATTAGAGCCTTATTGAATACAGAGAGCTACCAAAATGTAATCTTTACCAGCTACTCTCTGCTTTGATATCTGGTTTAGGGCTGCTTTAAATGGAAATTAGGTCTTTGAGAAAAAGAAATGCTAAATTCTAATTCCCTGGGAGCATTGCTGTCAGTATTTCACAATAACCCAGAACAATGACTTCATTTCAAAGTTCTGATTTAGAATATTGAAGCCAGTTTGTAATCACAAGACTAGGTAAGTAGTGGTAGCTTCAGTTTTCTGTCAGTAAAGGTTTACTTACTACTGTTCTGCCTTATATATTTATAAAAAGACATATCTGAGTGAAGGGCTTTGCAGTTAAGCCATGGAGTGGGCACAGGTTGTGTGCAGATTTGTAAATTTATTAGTAGCTCTGACAGATACAATACCCTAGAACCTGAAACCCTAACATGGTGTTAGGATGACTCTTGAGGTATAATGGCCACTGAAATGAATCTCCACAACAGAACTCTTGTTACGATACTAGAACCTTTATTAGAACCTGTTCCAGGGTGGTGACTTCACTCACAAGGAAGTTTAATACGAAAGTTTGTTTGACAGTTCCAGAAATAGTGCCTTGCAAGTAAGGTGTCTAAATATCAACAATTTAAAATTAACTTTACTGGAGATAGAAAATTCCTTTAATGAAAAAAATTGTCAAAACTGAAAATCTAGCTGAAATGGCACTAAAATACATATGTATGCAAAAGGGACATTTACTGAAAGCATTTATAAAAACATTAAAACTCATGCCATATTTATGTGCAATACATGCACGTTTACATGTTTTACCCTGTCCTGGGCTGCTGTGGTATCCACTTTTTTTTCTCTGTTTTCAGCACTTGTAATTTAAGCAATTTGCTATTTTAACCTTCGGTGATCAGTTTTGTAAAATGCTTACAGGTAGCTAAAGTTTTCCTCAAACTAGCAGCAGGCCTGTGCAGGCAATGTGTTGTAACATCTGCAGATGGGTTGTCTAGCTGACCTATTCCAGAATCCTCCTGCATTCCAGCTGTCTCTGAGAGCAGGGAATCCTCCTGTGACATAACAGAGCTAAGAACTTGCAGGAACACACTGTTGATTTTGGGTCATGCATTGTTTAATTTGTTCCACTCTGAAAGGGAAATGAAAACAATCCTGTTAGTCAGGCTATTGGAATGGTAGGACAGCTATCTTCTGTGATTGGACCTCAGCCCTGCACTGTTGTACAGGCTCCTCTCCTATACTAACAGCTGATTACTGTGATTTCTCTCCACCAGTAAGCTAATCACAAAATACTTTAGAAACTGCAGCATGTCAGAACCTTCCTTACTTCTGGGCTGATCATCCAGCATCAACTAGCCTTTTAATTGCCAGTTTTATTTTCCTTTACCTGACCCATTCATTTATTGGTATTCAATTATTTTCAGTTATGGGGTTCCAGGATCATTTGTACACAGGAAGGTAAAAAAATAAACATAATAAACATTATCTTTAAAGTACAAATCTAGCCAAAACTGCAAAAGCAGATTGTTGCACCGAAGCCTGCCTGACCCACTTACATTGCCAAGTTATTATTAATAATATTAATGAACAGGTTTTGTATAGTGCCAACATATTATGCAGCGCTGTACATAAATAGGGGTTGCAAATGACAGACTAATACGGACAGTGATACGGGAGGAGAGGACCCTGCCCCGAAGAGCTTACAATCTAGTGGGTGGGAGAAGTAACACACAATAGAATGGGAGATATGTAGTAGTGGGAAGTAGTGATGGTTTCAAAGGAAAATGCAGATGGGTAAGCAAGTTTGAAAAAAATGGGTTTTGAGCGCTCTTTTAAATGAGCAGAAAGTAGGAACAAGCCGAATAGGACGAGGAAGACCATTCCAGAGAGTTGGAGCAGCTCTAGAGAAGTCTTGTATCCGTGCGTGTGATGAGGTTATGAGTGAGGAAGTCATTAGTAGATCATTGGAGGAGCGGAGAGAGCGGCTGGGGGAGTACTTTTTTACCGGGTCAGAAATGTAAGTGGGACAATAACTGTGGAGGGATTTGAAGGCAAAGCACAGAAGCTTGAATTTGATTCTAAGGTGAAATGGAAGCCAATGAAGAGAACTACAAAGAGATGTAGCGGAAGAGGAGCGGAGGGAAGGATGGATGAGTCTGGCTGCAGCATTCATGATAGATTGTAGAGGGGAGAGTCGGGTTAGTGGAATACCAGAGAGGAGGAGGTTACAGTAGTCCAGACCAGAGATAAGAGCGTGTAAAAGGAGTTTGGTGGTCCCAGGGGACAGGTAGGGGTGGATTTTGGAGATGTGTAGATGAAAGTGACAGGACTTGGAAATGTTCTGAATATGAGGGGTAAATGAGAGGGCAGAATCGAAGGTGACACCCAGGCAACATGCCTAGTGGGAGGGATGAAAAAAAGTGTTATTAACAGTTAGAAATATGTCGGGAAAAAATGGAATTTGAGGGGGGGATGATGATGATGATGTTGAGTTCTGTTTTATCCAGGTTGAGTTTCAGGAATGGGTCAGACATCCATGATGATATTGCGGACAGGCAGCATGAGACCTTATCCAGGACTGGATAATTGACCCATGATTTGTGTTGCCTTGTGTCTGTCTGTGTCAGCATAATGTTTCTCTGCATAAGGAAAACATGTAACTGTTTCATTGTTGTCATCCATGAACCACCAGTAGTCTCTGGATTAACAGGCTGAGTTGGTTCAGCAAACTGATTCACTGCCTTACCAACAGAAATGTCCATGTACATATATAACTAAAATTACATTTATTTTTAAAAATTTTAAGACTACTTCAAGGTAACCTCTTTACATCTATAAGATATTGACCAATACATTTCCCTTCCCATTGCTTTTTTCCACAACCCTTCTCCCTCACTGGTATCGCTTTATACAACAGTTTTTCTTATACACACACGTGCTTAATTCATTAGACCTGAATAATTTTATACATTCATTCAGATTTATTTGTAACTTTTTTTAAATACTAATTATATAGACACCCACTTTCAGGGGATGGGACAAAAGCTCTGTGAACTTGGCAGTGTCTTCCTTGGTTGCAGAGTTTTCCCCACCAAACTGTTAGGCAGTGTACACATTTTAAGTTTTTGTCACTGAAAATTCTTTCATGAACGTTCCCAGTGACAGATAAACGAATGAGCGCTGTATACACAGCATCGTTCTGATCCATGAAGAGTAGAGGGGTAGAACCAGTGAGGAGCACTCCAATGTGCTTTTGTGCATTGTACAGTGGTCAGACGACCGTATGTCAGATTCTTGCCCGAAACGAGCCCAAATGTTCGTATGGGGTGAGAATCTGACATGTGTATGTGACTTAAGAGTTGTAATCCCCCTCCTCGCTGACCTGACACTTCAGAAGCCTCCATAAAGTAGTTTGCTGAATAATCATGAATCTGGGCCTTTAGAAGAAGAAAGTTGATATAGAAATTAGACTAAACTCCATAAGTGGTTTTCAGCTGTAATGCAGCAAGTACCTAATAGTAGATTTAACAGTCTGACTTTATTTTGAGCAGCGGTGTTACCTTATACTCTGTTTTAAGGCAGTTGGATCTGCTACTTGGTCTCCATAGTCCTGGTATGATGTTTTTCTCTAGTTTTTACGCCTTTTCTGTTAATTACCAACCTTCTTAATGGGCAAACCAATCTTAGATCATCAACACTGTGTAGTGTCATAATGTTGAGAGATCAGACTGTGCATTACCCATGGTCATTGAGGCACACTGCAATAAGGCAACCTATACATTTTTTATGAGCTCATGTTACTCACTATAACTCATGTTTTTACCTCTAGTGTATGTGTGTGTTGGTGCATTACTTGTAAAGTACCTGTGTATCATATCACAAATGTACTATGACAAACGTGGTGGGACACTTTATCACTAACCCCATGCATGCACTGCCCATCCATACCGCTTACTTCAGGAGAAGGCAAAAATATTGTTATATAAGGTATTCTTGAGTTGAAGCCACTGGTGGTTTTAATAGCAGTAGAAAACTTGCTAGAATTCCTGTTAACCTTTGTATTCATTGATACTTTGTGCATTATCTAAAGGTAGCATAGCAGGTTTAATTTATGTATTTTTTTTTTTGTTTAGGAAAATATACAGGAGTACTTGCCAAATCGTGAGAAACAAGTTGCAGATGGCAGTATGGGTACCTACAATGGAGCCACTAATGCATCTCACAGCCTTCAACAAGAAGGTATGTATAGTAAGAAAAAAAGTGTCTTTGTAATCCTTTTTATATTCATGTGTTCCTTTTACATAACCCATTCTTGGTGAAATCTGCTGGGTTCTGCTGTCAGACTAAGCAATATACTACTTTGTGCCCCCTGCGGCTTGTTTGTTGTTTTGACAAATTGTATTGCCTATCAAAAGCTCCGATTAGTTTAACCTCCTGGGCGGTTCATTTTTCCAGATTTATATGTTTAAAAGCGTTTTTTTTTTTTTTTTTTTTTTTATGAAAATCTATTTTATAGTATAATATAATAGTATAGAGTATAATAAAGTTTGAAACACAAAATCATGTCAAAATAATAAATTTAAAAAAATTAATATTCTAATAAACTTTGACATGATTTGGTGTCTCAAACTTTAATATACTCATACTATTATACTGTAAAATACATTTTCATGAAAGACAATGTATGGCTTTTAGACATATACATTCAGTGTATTGCATTCAATACAGTTATTTTTGTATTGAATGCGAGATAAAATATTTAGACATTCCCGCTGCGCCCCTAACGACGGCTGTATGCAATGACCTCACCGGGAACCGCCGGGGAACGTTGTGGCGCTTGCCGGGGGACAGATCGAGCAAGAGCATGTGGCCAGAGGATCGCAGGACCCTGGAGGATGCCGATAGGATCCGGTAAGTGTATTTTTTTTCAATTTTTATTTATTTATTTATTTTTTCCACTTTCAGTGGATTTTTTTTTATTTTTTACCCCGAGTCACACTCGGCCTTACCTCTGGGGAGGTTAACAGCCAGTCCATTCTGAAACAAAAGCTCTTGTCAGAAAAGCCTTGCTACATAAGCAGAGTGTTTTTTTTTCCTGTTATCTGTGAACTGTCAGCTCAAAGGCCAGAAGAGCATAAAAGGTGCTGAGAATAAGTGAAGGTGGCTAAATAAGAGCACAGAGGCTTTTGTTACTGCAAGAACTGCTGCTTTTCCCAGCAATTTAATTAATTCACGTTGGAAGTTAAATTCAGGTTGAATTCATCAATAATGATCTCTCATCAGATGTAAGTTAGATCAACAAGCTTTATTTGCCATCGCAGTCCCAAAGTGTATATAGAGATCATCTCCCTATAGAATGGTATGTTATTGCACATAATAAAGGCAAGCTGGGCTTAACAAGTATAACATGGCATCATTGAAACCTGAGCCTTCTTGCAAACGGCTTTTAGGGCCATGTAGAAATGTTCAACTCTGTCCTTGGTGACAGCTTTTGCCCTCTTTACCTTCTATAATGGCACACCCTTGCTAGTGAGATAATAAAACTCATAGGTATGGACTGCTGTTTCTGCTGCTGCCGAGATGTTGCCAGAAAAAGAATTGTGTTATGGCATTTTGAGAACTTGGTGCTTCCTGCTCTTTTCTGCCATGAAGTGGCTGGTACTTGAAATTCTTTGCTACCTTCAACTGAAAACGGTACGGAATGAATCAGGAGGTATAGAGATACTTATTGGTCTGCTTTGGTGTGGACGTTAGACATTTGTCAATTTATAAAGTACTCAAGATCTCCAAAAATATGCAATTAATTTTTCTCACTAGTTGTGACAGAATGTAACTATTTGAGTCCTGGGATTTCTTTTTACAACAAAAGAACAGTGCTCCTACCAAATTTTTCCTCCGTTGCAAACAGTTGTGTTAAATGATCTAAATGATATTGGATTTAACTGCATGACCCCAAATTATGTAAAAGTTGTTGGTAAAAATTAAAGCCTACCCTATTTTTTTTACCCATTTTCAATTAAAAAAAATATTTTTTTTATATGCTAGTCCATTGCCAGTACCAGTAGTACCACTTCATAGTACAACTTAGTACCAGTAGCTCAGAGCCGACGATGTGTTGTATTAGGGTAGATAGCAGAAGTTTAAAGATAAAAATGTGCTGTAACAAAAAAAAGGGTCATGGACTCAAATGGTTAAAGTATGTAGAATGCACTTAGTCCTTTCATATTTATTTTTGCTCATTTACAGCTGTACATATCGAGAACATCAGTTTTAAACATGTGCAGAGGAGGAGAGCTGACAAGAACACGGAATACACATTTGAGGTGGGTGTATGGCTTTTTTTAGATAATGCAAGCATTCGGCTTCTTGAAGTTTGGGCATGTTACTGGCAGGCCCAAGACCTAAATTTGGTTTCTTGGGTTGAAAGCAGAAAAAGGCTCCCTGTAGTAGTTTCACTTTTACCAAACAAGCTGTAGAAGATGCCTGCTATCTGTGGTGATTTTAGACAAGTGAATGTTGGATCTCCCTATAAATAGCCAGGTTGTCAGGCAAACATTCTGCTTTTTCTGTTGTCATCAAAACTCTTGCTGGCAATTTGTAGTGTTAAAAGCATAACCAAAAAAAAATTTATATATAATTTTAATTTTTTTTTTTTGGTTTTTAGATAGTTTAAAAGTGGGGAGGTGACTAAAGGCATATTTACCTGCAGCAGAGAAAAATCTGTTTGCTAAGTTGACTTTGCTGTCAGACAGCTCTGTGTAAACCTTAGAATTGAGTGGGCAGAAATTCAAACCGTTTGGCATGTAAAACCTTTGTGTATGTAGACTTTAGCTTTAATCCCTGCTAGGTAGAAATCCTGACAATGGTATAGAGGTAGAGATAATAACAAAATCATTAAAACTTACATTCACTCACTGGCCACTTTATTAGCATCAGGTTGGACCAACTGCCCTAATTCTCTGTGACATAGATTCAACAAGGTGCTGGAAACATTGCTTGGGAAGTTTGAGCCATAATGATGACAAGATGGCACCACAGAGTTGCTACAGATGCGTTGGCTATTCCAAAGGTTCTCTGTTTTGAGATCTGGTGGCTCTCAAGGCCAATTTCATTATCCTATACCAATCTGGAATGATATGAGCCTTGTGACAAGGTGTGCTATCATTCTGGAAGCAGCCATCAGAGGATGAGTACACTGCACTCACTAAGGCATGGACATGGTCAGTAACAACACTAGGGTAGCCTGTAGGAATTAAAAGAATAGTTTGTATTAAGTTATAGATTGTTGCCCTTGGCTCCCCATTGTGCCTTTTTTAATGTATGAGGAGCAGGAGATAGGCATCTACTTATTAAATAGAGCAGGAAGACTCTGCCTGACATAAAATGTAACATGTAGGCAACAACATGCATACCATATAGAGCTGCTACCACCACTAATCTGTAAAGGGAATTGTGCTTTTACATGGATAACTTGGAGACATGGTTTTATTGTACGTTATGCTAGATTGTAATTGTGCCTGAAGGGCAGATGTCTGTGACTAAATTAATTAAGCATGTCTGTTTTTTATTTTGTTTTAGGTAACCTGGTCAGATAATTCCAAAACATCTGTAACAAAGTCATATCGGGAATTGCTGGAATTCCTGTTAAAGGTATTGCCAAATTTCTGATACTGAAAAACAAGTTGCTTTGAAAAAGGGGAAAAAAGTATTGACATTTGGTGGCCTGACTAATAAATTACTAAAATGATCTCAAAAGAGGTCTTCAACCTCCCCATTTGTTCTTTCTTCTATAAAAAATATAAAAAAAAAAACTGGCCTTTTGGTTGTGCTTGTGTTAAAATTTTGCCGTATTTTAAACTGTTCCTGTTGATTTCTAAGCCCATAAAATGCCTTTCAAAAACCAAGTGAAGGAAAACATTGTATCCATTTAGAATTAAACTTTGTATAGTATACAGTTAGAGAAAATTGTCTGCCAGAAAGCAGTGGACATTGTGTAAGTTTGTGTTTTATATGTAAAAGTTTGTGTCCTAGAATTAATTTGGTGGCTGCTGCTTTTCTGTTAGGTTGACATGGATAAGAACTTTCAACGTAACTTTTCACTAGTATAAGCTACTGGTTCCCAATTAAGGCAAGCCAGAGATCTAACCAGGGCTGTGGAGTCAGTACGAAAACCATCCAACATTTTATGGTATCTCTAACTCCTTTAAGTTTAATTTGCTGATATATGCTAATATTCCATGTCGATTGAAACAATATTTCATCACTGCCAAAGCTCAGCCATGGTAAAGTTATATGAAGATGGGGTCTGCTTTTGGGAACTAGAACTCCTGGCCAGGAACCTGACACTCCACCCTATCGACCAGCCTTTAAATGCCAGCATGTAAACCAGTGAAGTTTGTCTAGATTTTAAACTAAAACACAAAAAATGAAAACAAACTTTTATTGTCTTAATCAGGAGGCAATACATTTTTAAGTACTTGCAGACATAATGAGGATCAGGAACAACTCGTTCTAAAATATAAACTACATCATTTGCTTCTTTAAAACCATCAATTAAACTACATGAACTGAAAAAATACTTGTAAAACATAAATGTTGTTTATTCTTGGAATATAGCTATAAAAATAGATTGCAGGCATGGGGTAGTGAACACCTCTGCTTGCCCAAATCTCCCCTGTGTGCAGGGGACATTTATATGTAGAATGTAATCTTACTGCATAACCCTGAGTAAATTTATATCGACACCAATCCAAAATGTAAAAATTCTATCAAATTAATAATTTTTCATAAACCAACAATAATCCGGATTACAAATAACTCAGACGATCTTCATAGTAGTGACAACTCCACAGTGGGCCTACTACAGCGGTGAACTATTTTTAATACTGTATGTTTTCAGAACAACTTACTTTTATTAGGAGACAGTACAACTTCCATTCCAGATGCTTCAAAATTGATCTAACTCCCGACTGGTACAAATACAGTTATGAAAGATTAGGCGTGTTTAATCTCATCGAGTTTTGAAGAGAGTTGATGGAAAGAGGACTGGGGCTCCTAAATATTCTGTAAAAAAAAGTGTGTGCAATTGCTGTTGGTAGGAGGCTATAAAAAAAAAAACAAAAAAACGATTGTAATGAATGCAAAATATTTACGTTTGCTTGCTAGACTGTCCAGCCATTCTGTTGCATTATATAAAATCATTCAAAACATTTGCACGAGTCACTTTCTGTATGTACTGATCATCCTTGAGCAGCAATTGGGTATTTTGCCCCCATTCTTGATGCAAATATATTATATATCTTTTTGGGACTTCTAACAATCATAATAACCATAGTAATTTTTCAATTTCTCATCAGCTTCCAAAGGAGCTGTCCAATGAACATATTGATAAGACTATAATAGATGCCTTACAGCTAGGAAAAAGGAAAGAGGAGCATCAGTATTCAGACTTGGAGCCTATAGTGCAGTAAGTTGTGTGTTCCCCCCCCCCCACATTTTAAATGTATGTATGTGTGTGTGTGTGTATATATATATATATATATATATATATATATATATATATATATATTCTATATCATAGATACACATGCGTGTGTAATATATATTTTTTCTATACACCGTCCTTGTTTAGTTACTTGATGAATATTTTCTATGTATTTTAAACTATGCACAAAGGTCAACATTGTAACAGAAATATCCAAGTTAAAGAGGAACTATACTCAAAAACTAGTCTTTCATTTATTAATCTATTCTTGTTGCACTAAAATGTTAGTCTTCCCTGGTGGCACTGGCTAGGCCAGCTTGTATCCATGCAATATATAATGATTCGTGAAGTGTTTAGAAGTGGCCAGCTTGTGACTGGCAACTTCTTCTCCCCCCTCTTTGCATGCAGAGCTCACAGGCTGAAACAAGCAGGAAGCAGCTGCAGACAGAGCTGTTGCACTGAGTGACCTGAGAGTTTTAGGCAAATCTGCATAATTAGGACAGTGGGAGGGGATTAGAAACACGCCCACCACGGATGACATTTCCCAGATTGCACCTCTCTGCCTAGGCGGTGGACCCACCTGGGGGGTGGGGGCAGAACTTGTTTTTGATGTTTAAATGTAAAACCAAGCTGAAAAAAAAAGTATTCAGATGACTAAAACTTGGGATTATGTTATCCATAAACCAAAGTTGATTTTGTGAGTATAGGTATGTTATGGGTATGCTTTAAGGACATGTCCAGTCTAAACTTGCACCTGACTGCATTTATTTTTGATGTTTTTACGTTATACCATACTATATAATTTGGGAAGGCTTCTTTTATTAATGGGCTCTAATTTATTTTATGCTTAACAAAAGCATACAATATAAGCAGTGTCTGTTGAATTGTGATTAAATCTACAAATAGTGTATATCTTATCATAATATGCTTGGTTTTCATTTTTGTGTTCTTCCAGGCAAATATTTTCATCTCCGTCCAAGGCGCTCCTGCAGAACCATAGAGTGTACAGGTTCTTTCATAATGTCTCGACAGAATCTGGACATCCCAGTAAGTTTAAAAAAAATATATGGATATATCAGGTACTTCAGCTTCTCTTGGTGAATCAATTTGTTTTGGATTTATTGAAAATTATATTGAACCTGTAAAATATTACTTGTAATGTAACACAAGTTAAGGTGCGCTTATCATAAACTTTAGGCAACATTATTATAAACTCGTGCTGCAAATGCCAGAAATAATCTATCGTTACTGGATTTAGGTGAGGATATCTGACACTGCATTTTCCAAGGGTTAAAATTAATTACAATATGACTGGGCTTTGCAGCAGGAATACTGAAATTATATTTAATTACCCATTTTCAAATCATGTCATTTCCAGCTGTCCTAATCTGCTGTTTTTTTCCTAATGTAGCGGTTGTGATTTCTGACAGTTCATAATGTTGAATGTAGGTTGCATACAAGGTTCCTGCACTAGTGTCTAGCCATAGATCTATGCCATTGATCCATTCCAGCATTCTGCAGTTAGTCCAAATTTCTATCACAAAGTTGCGTTTATAATGTTAAATGTCTCAGGTAACAGACGTGAGGATATGTTTTAAGTAAGTTAGGCTGGTAATTTTTATGATCAACTTGTAAATGTAATATGGGTCACAACATTTATTCCTGTTTGTTACTAGGTCATTTACAGGCAGGATCTAAGTGTTGCAAGACTTCTGAAGACAGCTCTGAGACTTCCAGTCAAGAGGAAGGTAAGATGTCTGGACTTGGTAAATCTCATTTCTACCACCTCCTTTTATATTTATTTTTTTCTTTATACCTACACACTTTTTTCAACAAAGGTCTGACAATGGGTCTAATCTTACATGCTGAAACTTAACAGCAGTCAGGGTATTTTTAGTGAGCACATGGGGGTATGTGCAGCCCTTCAAGGTTATGCCACCCACAGACACGCCCGTAAACAGCCTAATGTTCATCACAGCATCTCCAGACTTTACATCTGTTACATGTGTTTAGTGTGCACTTGCTTTCATTCGTGAAGAGAACGGGCTCAATAGCAATCCTACCAATTTTGGTATTGCTAATCGAGCTGCATGATGCCAGCATAGTCTCATATACTCATGACAGTTTGGTCAGAAATTGGAGGTCATATTCTAGGGCTATGGCAGTTCTCCCGTCTTTTCCCACAGAAAGATGCAGATATCAATCCTGCACTTCTGCAGCTCTGTACTGCTCTCCTTGGGTAAAGACCGGTCCCGTCCACTTTCGTGGGATTTTGCTTGAAGATGCAGCAATGCTTCCTGGATATTCTAGATTACCAGTATAGTGCCAGTATTAACAAGGATACTAGTAAGACCATTAGGAACTCATTTTATAAATGGTGTTTCATGATAATCCATGACATTTTATAGTTTGATCTAACACGTCCTCTCTTGTTAGATGGTATGCACCACACAACAGGCTACAAGAAATCAGGAAAAGGTCTGGTTACAAAGTAAGTTAATTTTCTTTAATTATACTATAAAATTTTCATAGTGCCAACACTAATATATTGATGGTAATTTTTGGGGAATAGTGTGGTTTTTTTTTTTTTTGGCATTTTAGAGTAACGGCTGCATTTTTTATATTTATCTTTTGCAACAGTTCCGTTGCTGTAAAAAGCTCATCCATTGACCCTGGTCATATCTCACGACTTGAACAAAATGGAACAGACTGGAGGAAGAGCGAATGTAAAGATCCTCTGCATCCTTCGCGCTTTTTAAAGGATGGACACCAGGTAAGAGCTGCATTGCATGGACCTGCTTTATAACTTGCAAATATTTACATATTATTATTTATATATTTACATATTTTACCAAATTGTAAATGTTTAGAAGAAATCCATGCTAACCTCTGTAGCTGTGGACAAAATGGAACAAATTGTCAAACATTTACAACTGAAGCTTGATGCTCCCTCGACATCTGAACTGCTTTTCCCCACGTAGAGTACCTGTTTACTTTAGCGACATTCAGAAAAAATGAAAACTGGTAGTTGCAATAGAATTTGCTGATTAATAATAAATACTTTACCCCAAGCAAAGATAATTGGAACATTGTGAAAAATGTTTAAAAGCGTGTCAAACGTTATTTCGTACGTATTATAAAAAATATTTAATAACATTGAAAAACGTTAATATATAGGACTAAAAGCATAAAATAATAAAAAGGGGTTTCACATATTGATGACTGTCTGCTGTTTTCATATAGAGAAGATGGGAATATGTATTAATTGAGGTGTTTAAATGGGTAATAGACCTTGTGCACAGGTGCCTGAGCTGTATTTGGTCGTTTTTAAATTACATACAGAATCTGTCCTTTTAGAAGTATTGCATTCATAGTAATGTATTTTCTTGTTAACTTAAAAAAATGGAAATCTTTTGATCATTTTACCATTGATTGCTTCTTGTTTCATCAGTTACTATCTGTAGTAGGGGATCTTGGTACAAGGTTGGTAAACTTCCAAACTGTAGTTTACCTGTTTCTGTT
The DNA here is from genome assembly GCF_032062135.1 of Pyxicephalus adspersus. NCBI lineage: Eukaryota > Metazoa > Chordata > Amphibia > Anura > Pyxicephalidae > Pyxicephalus > Pyxicephalus adspersus. The sequence continues at coordinate 67,111,378 of NC_092862.1, read as the reverse complement.
TTCTCAGCAGCGCACTTTGGAGAAACGCAGCTCACATTTAGTAAGCCGGGAAAATATGGAAAGGTAGTTCTATATTTATTGTGATTTCTGCATGTATATTTTATAATATGCCTTGGAGGTTTTAAAAACACAAGACTAACCCATTTTGTATTTTTAATTGTTGTTTTTAATATTTACTGTTTAATTGGTTTATTGACTGTTAAGATTTTTCGGCTATTCTTTGTTGTAGCGATACTTGCTGTAGGCCTTGTAAGGTGACTTTTCCATTGTCAATACAAACTATAACAACATCCCCCATTTTTGTCAGTGCAAGGGAGACTTTGTTTTGTAAAAGTTCTTTTTGTTTTGAGCTATTTGCCATTTTATAACTTCTAGGTTGTTGAAAAAAAGGAAAATATATTTATTTTAATGCTTTGCTTCCTTATACATTCTAACTTGAGCCCTGTGCTTTAAACAGAAATAATCCGAAAGATAGTCGGCTGACATGCAAAACAAATGGTGTTAAATCTTCTCAGAACTCTCGGAGTATTTCTTTGAAGGGTAAGTTCAATGTGGCTTTTCACTGATTTTGTGAATTCTTGTGTTACAGTAAATTATATTTAATATACTATTAACATGTAACATTTATTTTCGTGTGTGTTTCATTTATTTTTTTTTGATTGTCGTAACCTCTTCCTTTTTTATAAGATTATCTGTACTGGTGCAATCTTTGGCTCTATAGCATGGTTTGAGAGTGAAGGAATAAATTCCTTCCAGCTTGACCTAGCCAGCAAGTTTGTGGGGAACTAGCTGCTTGATGGCATTTGGGGCAAAATCAAATAGTGCCTATATTATAGGCATTTAAGGAGTAACATTCACGTTTGACACAAATGTTTTATCACCATAAATTGCGGCACATCAGCGGTTTCTTTCACATGACCTATGCACTTGTTATGTTCCAAAAATGAGTATTAACTTACTGACTCATCCTGAACATTACATGTAGAAATATATTCCAAAATGTAACCCAATCCAATTTTCCTAAACCTAATTGTAACCTTTTGGCACTTCATTTTGAAATAGATTTAACTTGGGTTTGTTTCATGGAGCTCCTCAAAATAGTTTTTAACGCAGAATAGAAAATATGGTTGCTTTAACTTTTTTAACTCCCTGCTTTGGGAGATCAAGATTGGATGGATTTCTGAAAATTCTGATTGCTTAGGACTAGGGATATGTGGTTTTGTGCTGACTTTGTAAAGCTCCATGCAAAAACTCTTTTGGCTCCCCCGAATTCAGACTCCTGTCTCCAGGTCCATTTTATGATCCTGCCTCAAGGTCTCTGACTTTAACAGCATGGCTGATTTGAGAAATGGATATTCAGAATCATTGTTTCCTCTGATAGCGGGGAAAGCTACGTCCTGTAGGCCTATCCTGGATAATGGATGACATGCATCACTCCCTACCCCTCGACTACCACCTCTGTTTATAATCATGCCCTTGGTACTTAGACATTTTACAGAAAGTGCTATTATCCTGTTTTTCATTTCACTGTACTGTCCTACACTGCAAACTGGGCTAAATAGTAATGCAATGCAGTACTATCCTAGTGATAAATACCATTAAATTGATTCTAGCAGTAAGTAGAATGGTGCAAATACCCTTTAACCAGTTTACTGCAACTTCATCGTTGCTGAAGAATGTATGACAAATAAAAAAAGACCAAATAAAAACTGTATAATTTAACTTGTTAAATGGTTGCAGATTAGGTGTGCATGCCTGTGTATTCATTCCTTTTGTCTTTAAGTTGACCATAAGCTTTTTCACATTTGATTATACTACATGTTCATTTTTTTCCCCAACAGGATATCCAAAGCCTATTTATTGGAAAGGTGATAGTTTACAAAATGTTTTGTGAATTTAGCAATTCTGTATCTACATACCTCTTGAGATAGTATGCGTGATGATATGCATTGAGATTAGTAATGGAGACTCCCCTATCTCTGATAACCCTAAATAAAAGGAAATCACCTGCTGCTTTACACTGCACAAGATCCAACTCCCAAATGCCTAAAAAAGGCTTATGTGCTCCTAATCTAATCCTATTTAAGTTTCCTAACATTTTGGAATTGGTAAAACTACTGCAGTCATCTAAAAATCTAGTATTGTGTTGCTGTGTGTGCATGCTTGGATTGGTGGAGCTTGGGGGGGGAAGGGGGCCGGGGGTTTGTAGCCAATGCTTCTATCTCCTTTATGGCTCTGTAGAAAGCAACTCTTACATTAAAGATAGCACAGCCTCATAGTTATTTGTACCATATTTCCAAGACATGCTGATGATATCTGTGCACTGCTCTCATATCCCCATGCACCACCAATCCACTCTTTGCTGATATAAAGTAGTTTACCCTTTGTACTCAACTGTATATAATTTTTATATGGGTTTGCATCTCTGTAAATCCAGTTAAGATTACAATTTTCATCGGACTTCAGTGGTGGTTTTCTTCTCTTAAGCACTTACTGGTTCTGGGTATTCTTTAGGCTAAAATGTTTGAAAGAGCATTTGTTTGTCTCTTTATTTTTAGATCCAACACTGGAAGTTGGGTCAGGGCATGAAACGTGTGGAGAGACCTCTTCTGAGAGTTACAGTTCCCCACCTAGCCCCTGCCATAACAGGAGGGAGAGCTTTGAAAGTGAAGAAGAGAAAGACAGAGGTTGGCACCAAGAGGGGCAGCTTGTTTGAATGGGAGAATGGATTCAGTGTAATATTAGCATGATGCTAGGACACAGGCAGATTTTAGAGCTATCCTCAGACTAAGATTATTATTGAATAATAACTTTTGCAGATGTTTTTATTTTATTTTTGTTTATGTAATATGGCATTTAGGCACATAGGCAATTTGTTAGTACCACTCTACTACTACTCAATTGTTAAAGGCTGATCATTATACATATAGTGGAGCTTAGCATGTTAGAAACCATTACAGCTCCCATTTGCAATGTCTCCAAATTTTGTACAATCATGGTTTCCTGCAACTAAAGGTGTAATGATTGCTGAATATTTTATTAGAATGGTCGAACTAACAAAAATTGCCTATGTTCACCCAGTCAAAAACTCATCAAAGCTTTAAGAGCAGAAATTTTTGGATGAATGGTACAAGGAACTATTGTAGACATTCAGTTAATTGATCGTATCTGTATCCTCCAACGAAATTGTATTGCATCTTGATTGTATTTGACTCTTCACAATCTTCAAACCTGAATTTTGTTTAGTGTGAGTTAACTTATTAGGGTGAAATCCTTTTTCTTCCCCTAAGTGTTGCCTTTAAAAACAACTTTTGTTAATCTTTTACCTTTTATCCTATCCTCCTTCTCCCTCCTCTTTGCCACCTTTTTCAATCTGCACTTTTAAACCATTTTTATATATACACATAAATATTTATGCAATGTGTGTGTAGTCCCAAGAAATGATCGATCATTTATTCATATGGGTATAGTGGTTTTCTTGTAAATGAGAGCCAACACAATTTTTCAATTAGTAAATACAAAACCCATATATTACTTTTTTAAGAAAATGTGTATAAGCAGTTTTTATTTAATTTATTTTATAAAACAATCCTGTTCCCATGCCTTTTATTTTATTTTTCCCCCCTCCCATCTGACACACTGTTGTACTATTTTACTATTGACTATTTTACTTTTTTAAAATATTGCCTTTGTATCACATACAACTGCTAACTTTAGTTTGACATAGTCCTGCATATGACCTTCCTTAATCTAATTTCTGTTTTATTATTTAACAGATACTGACAGCAACTCTGAGGATTCAGGCAAACATGTTCTTGGATTCCCAACTTTTGGATCGGTCAATAAATCATCGGCCAAGTTATCTAACCATCATACCAGTAATGAAGAAAGTATTGTTGGTGAATCCTTGAACAGTCGCAACTTTCCACAGTTTTCTATTTTACCTGCATTGCACTGCATGATGCCAACTAATGTTGAAAAGTTAGAGCCTGGGCATCCACTTCCAACCGAAGGAAAAACTCTGGGTATGATAGTCAGCCCTATTCCTATGCCCCCCATGAGAGAAATGATTCATCAGAGTTCCCTTGGAATTGGTGTTTCCGCTGTAGCCTCTGCCACAGGCGAAACGGAGAAGTGTGTCGATATACTGACATCCCCAATGTCTGCCACTTCCACTTTTCTTCCAAGAAACTGCTCACCAAACAGCCCTGCTTTGCAAATGCCAATTCAAAGGCTAAAAGTACCTACTCAGGGGTCAGCGGAGGCTTGTAGTGTAAATGGATCTACACAGACTAATATGGGACTTGGGACTGCCAGTGCTGGATTTATTACAATTCATACCCATGGGGGCTTTGCAGCATCTCCTGTGACTGCTTCAGAACTTCCCAATAAAACCATTTCACAAGTAGCAAGTCTTAATCAAGTAGTGCCTCACCTGGATGGAAAGGTGGGGATCGCATCTCCAGCTACCACTATGAAGTTGGTTCTTTCAGGCACTAATTTGACCCCAGCACCTTCAACAGTCCCCTACCCACTTACTGGACCATCACTTTCAAATGGAGTGTTACCTACCCCTAATAGCAATTTGCTGAATGCTGCTGCCACTGCTGCTCCTCAGCCAACAAACTGTATGGGTCAGGTGCAGTCTGCCGTTCCTCTAACTGTTCCTACCCATAGCCCTGGTCCTGCACCCAGCCCAAGCCCTGCATTGACCCATAGTACTGCACAGAGTGATAGCACTTCTTTTATAAGTGCTGCAGTTGGTAACACTAGCACAAATGGGACACTTTTACCACCACAGCAAATGGGCCCTGGCGCATGTGGCTCTTGCGGACGTCGATGCGGTTGCGGTGTACCAATGGGCAGTTACTATTATCCTAACCCAATCCCTGGACAGATGTTCACACGCGTTCCATTTCCCTTTCCTATACCATCAATCTGCAATAGCACCTACCTCAACCAAGCACACCAGAGCAACGGAACACACTATCCGGTCTTCCTGCATCAGCCTCCCTATTCCAATGGACTAATGCATGAACCTGTGCTTGGTGGTCAGGCCAACTATGGTATGCAGCAGATGGCAGGTTTTGCTAGGTTGTACCCAATTTACCCAGCAACCAATGTAGTAGGCAATGCTAATGGATCAGTGGCTAAGAAAAATGGCAATATCTCATGCTTCAACTGTGGGGTAGCTGGTCATTATGCACAGGACTGTAAGCAGCCACCCATGGAGGCCAATCAGCAAGGTAATCGTGATACTCCGCAGAGGACTTGTTTCTAAATTTTGCTTGTTTCTTCTGTCCAGCATAATGATTGTGATTTAGGTGTGTGTGCGCGCGTGTGTGTCTTGCTCTCCCACTTTGCCAGCCACAATGGTGTAAACCATTCTAATGAATCATTCTGACCATTGGCTAAAAATCAATATGAAGCTGGCCAAGTCCCCTTGTATTTGTTGGTTTGTATTTTTGTGTCTCTAATAATTTAAAATTTCTGTGCCTCTGTAACTCCATGTTTTGTGTTGTATTACAAATTTATAGTGTTTGACTTGTGTAGCCACCTGAAGAAATGAAGGGAATATTTGGGGTCTGGAAATCTGCCCCCCCATAAGAAGTAAGCAGTTTTTTAAGTTTAAAGCTGTTATTATGGGGCTTCCACAATGTGTTACTATAGCAACTGTGTGATGCTCAATCATCCACTGACAAAGTGCCTTTTTGATTTTGTGCTTCTTTGCCCCATAAATATTTTTGTTGAACTTTTCTAGTTTGTGAACATTGACTCAGAAGTTCTCTTTCCTGTTTTAGGCACTTTCAGGCTGAGGTATGCACCTCTCCCTAATCCCTCTCATGATTCTTTGGATTCTGCTGACTGACACCAGTCCACAAAAAAATAAATGTACATTGAATCCACTTGTAAAGTTACCATATGGAAGTTTCACTTTCCTTTTCATGATGGGTTTAGGAGCTAAAGCATTTACCACAACTTCAAGATTACAAGAAGCCCCTTTCTGTGCCATGAATTGTGTACTTTGAACTGAAAAGAAGTGCCCATAGCACGCCTGTTTTACCAGGCCAAAGCCTTACATGAAGATGAGTGGCAAAATGTCTTGGATGTTTGGATCAACAGTGTGAAGGAAACGGTGAAGAGGAGGAACCCCCCCAAATGTTGTGCTAAATTCTAAATGTCCCCGTTTTATTGACTGTTCCCTTGTTTATTCCTATGACTGATCTGCATCTGTAGTGCATCTTCTGTCCAATGCACAATGTATGATTATGTAAAGCTCGCAGCTGGCGTGCAACAGGAAGAAAAAAACGTTTTCAAGCATATTGAAGATGCCTTTCTTCACCTTTTCTGAGTTTTATGTATTTCTTAGGTAAAACCAAGCCTATAAAAAAGTAAGCGGTAATGCCTCCAAGTCAAAACAGCCTATGAGAAATCTGAATTCCATTTCAGATGCTGACTTGGAAGATATATTGTAACAAAATGATCCTGTTGATGCGGAGATCACCTTTGCATCTGCTGTTATGTTAACTGCAACAGTTTGACGTTTGATTGATATGTATTTTTTATTTTCTAGAAAACAAAATAACCTATGTTATAGGTTTTTCTTTAAGCTTATCTGACTGCTGTTGAATTTAGACAGAAATGTTCTGTCTATGCAGTCTATTTGGATTATCTTTGTGGCAGAACACAGCGTTGCTTCTGTACAGCATATCCAAGCCTAATTTATTTAATGCTCAAAATGTATAACAGTATTTAAGTATGAGAAGTTTCAGTCTGTAAGTTTGAAGACTATTCTTGGTATTTGCAAGAGTAGCAGAGTTGCTATTTAATTGTATTTTTTTTTCAAATCTACCACTGAGCATATCTCATAATGTGAAAGTTTGATTATTTTTATGTTCTTTAGGGTGATTGAAAGTGTCATTTTTGCATGTTTCAGTTGTCTAAACTGAAATCTGCCAAGTGTGTGACCCATATTTGTCAGAAAATTGTCAGTATATGTGGGAAAGCACCTTTTCCCTATCACAAGTCTGGTACCCTATATACCCGAATATAAATCAAGGTACGTACTTTTACATAAAAAGGAAACCTATAATGACACGGGTATAAACATAGGGCACAAAATTTAGTTTGTGTAAAGTCTTTCTCCATCATGCATCCCTGTCTTATGTGCACTTTCCTTAGAAGCCCGCCAGTGTGCACAGCATTGTCAAGGCTTCTGGGTGTTCTTCCTCATCATGGCTAAAGAAGAGAGGGTAGGCTGGCCCAACATTTTGCATGTTTATAATTGTCCAGCAAACTGCTTGCTTAGCAGTATATTGGCTATGAGACTAAATGACAAAGTGGAGGAAGGAAATGCAGGGAGAGCGGTGGGTGGTAGAAACGATAGGAAATTCACAACTACTTAGATTTACACTGAGAGACCACAGGGTGGGGGTGATGAAGAGCTGCCTGGAAAGGTTGGTTGTTTTCCCACCCTCCCCCCAAGCATACCTTGTCCGGGTTTCTAATTCACCAGGCTACAGTATCTGTATCAAAACCAGATGGGGGGTGAAAGCTGTTCTGAGCTCATGGATGTATCCTTTACCACCAAGCACTGAACTGCCCACCTCCATTTCTACACTTTCTCATTCCTCTCTTTAGAAGTTGCTAGGTCACTCATTTACTTCCCCATCCCCTCCTATTGTCCTTCTAGTGCACCAAACCATTCCTCCCACGTCACTGACTCCCAACACTTCCTTCCCCACTGGGGTGCAAAGTTTTGTCTTGGTCCCCACCTCTGTCCATCCACACTGATCACATACTAAATAGCATTGGGCACATGTAGAGTTCTAGGATTCATTTTCGTTCTTGGTTACTGCACTCCACATCTACCCCAAACACTTGGCCTCAGTGTTAATCCCAGCTAGGACAGCTCCTGCCTGGTGATGAATGGAAGGGCTCCGTCTGATTGCTCCAATGTGTACCTATTGCTGGTGATAGCAGCTTCCCTAAATTTGACAATTGTGGTTATGACCAGTGCTGACCCAAGTATAAACTGGGATTGTTTTTATTTTTTTACAGTCATTTGTCAAACATCTTGGTTTATACTTGAGTGTACACTTTGTTTTCTACAAAATGCCACATTTTAGTGAAACACTGCTAGATCTATAATCAGATTGAAGAAAAGTTCTGAAAATGCTTATTGCCTGGCGTTTCTGATTTTCATGTCTTCTAAATATATGTCCCTGGATAACCATGTATTTGTAGTCAGAACTTCCTTATCTGCATTATTACAAGTCTGATGCAAAGCAGCATAGCTAATATATCAACATAAAGACCAGGCTACTAACAATTTAAGGAGTAGAGGTCCTTAATGGCTGCCTTTGTGTTTCCCACATAGTTCAGGTTTTCTTTTGATGAGTGGAAGCATAATGTGGTCACCAGTCTGTCCTTACCCACTGTCTTGTCCTCATAAGACAATTGCTGCTGTTTTACAGTTTCTATATATATATATATTTTTAACAAAGCCAATATATGCACTACAATTTCTTGGTTCCAGATAATGCTTGACATACCCTTGTGCACTGAGGTTATCTGGGAGATAAGTGTGTATTCTGTGTCGAACAGCAGCCATTTACCAGCATTATATTGCCATGTTGTTCTTTTTGTGCATTCCTCTAAATTCCATTTGCTGGGAAGAATTTTTCTTTTCTTTGCAGATGTTTTATTTTTTTTGTAGGTCCTAATTATATTCTTTCACAGCAGGTAAATGTAAGCTTATTATATAGACAGATATGTAAAATGGAAATATGGTAACTAAGACCATATAGAAAATGTTTTTAAGTGTGTAAGATCTTGTTGCAAAGTCGCTTCATGATTTTCAAAACTTGAAAAAAAAATTTATATATGTAGATGATATCTTGATTTAAACTATTTTTGTCCACCCCAGTTACACTGCATCAACATCTGATGTGGAAAGATGGCAAAATGTGTAGTTGACTTAAAAGTACACAAAAAGCTTTAATTTAAGAGGAAGAAAATAATCTTATAAATATTTTATTTGATCTAGGTATTTTTGGATATGATTGAACACAGTGAAGGTAGAACAGGATTCCTCCTTGGTTAGGTTAAGCAGCAAGGATTAAAGCAGCAACAAGGAGACAGGAGGATTCTACAATACTTCGCGTGAAGTGTTGCCTTCTCTTTATTTGTATGTTTACCATATTCTTTGATATTTCAATTGTTATGTACTGGAAAGGTTACTTATATTTCTAGAAAAGATTTTGAATTTTATGCAAACTTATTTCATTGAATTAACAGCAATAAAAAAACAGGAAAGCATTCTGTGTACATGTTGTCTTATTTAAATATTGTAAGGTGGGGGGGGGGGGGCTCATTTTATCAATGGATACATACACATCATGTAAGGGTGTATGAATACACACCACCTCATTAGTTATTTATTTTTTTGTATTGTAGTATATCTTGATATTTAAGACTTCCAAACTAAGAAGGGACACACATGGAATATTTATTTTTAACAATAGTGTTACATAGTAAGTCAGGTTGGAAAAAGACATAAGTCCATCAAGTTCAACCACTAGGGAGACATATGAGACAACCACTACTATGTGACAGAGGAAGGCAAAAAAATGGTACAATTTGCTTCAACGGGAAAAACATTCCTTCCTGATTCCATGAGGCAACCGAATGTCCCCCCAAATCAACAGTCACTGTTATCTTTAAATCCTTAATATCCAGTTATAGTCTGTGCTTCTAGAAAAACATCCAGCTTTTTCTTAAAGCAATCTATAGTAGTTGCTGAAACTACTTCCTGAGGGAGCCTAATCCACATTTTCACAGACCTTACAGTGAAGAATCCCTTCCTTATCCGGAGATTTAACTTCTTTTCCTCGAGACGCAAAGAGTGCCCTCTTGTTCTTTGTGACGATCTCAAAGTGAATAATGGGGAAGAAAGTTCTCTATATGGACCATTTATATATTTATACAGGGTGATCATATTCCCCCTTAAACATCTCTTCTCAAGGGAGAATAGATTCAGTTCAGCTAATCTCTCCTCATAGCTGCGCTCCCCCATTCCTTTTATTAGTTTAGTTGCCATTCTCTGCACTCTCTCCAATTCAACAATCTCCTTTTTGTGAACTGGTGCCCAAAGTCAGACTGCATATTCCAGATGTGTTCTGACCAATGCTTTGTACAGGGGCAGGAATATATCTCCATCTCTGCAGTCTATTCCTCTTTTATTACAAGTACTGTAATAAAAGTACTTGTAACACACATGCAATGGTTCTCGTCTGATAATCGGCTCAGGGCTGATATCGGACAAGAATCTCGTGTGTGTACAGTGTTCGTCATCCATCATCCGAATGACCGCCCTGACGGATCCACGGACGATGAACGATCATAATGGAAATAAAGTGAGCGCAGTGGGGTGATGCTCAGTCGTTCTCCCCCCTCCCCTCTCCATAGAGCAGAATGGTGCTGGATGTACAGCGCTCATTCATGGATCGTGAAAGATCCTTTCCAATGACAATTATTGCATGTGGGTACATAGCCTTGGATATTGCAGCTTTGCCTTGCATGCAATTAAGTCTATGATCTACCAGAACCCCCAGATCCCATTCCATTCCTGACCCCCCCCAAATGTTTTCCCCCTAGACAGTATGAAGCATGCATCTTGTTAGCCCCCAAGTGCATAACTTTATCTATATCTATATCTTTATCTATATTAAATGTCACTTGGCTGCCCAGTCAAACTGTATGTCCAGGTCTGCTTGTAGAATATTGACATCATGTATGGATTTAATTCCATTGCATAGCTTGGTGTCATCTGCAAACACAGAAACTGTACTAATTGTGTTAAATCAGAATATTATATTTTATAATCTTTATTGTGGCCACTTTTTGTCTTTTGTTTGCCCAGTTTTTGCTTTCTTTCAATTAAGAGCAGGCCCTTTAGTATCCCAGTATTGTATGCATCAGCCAGCACACTGTATGTAGCAGTATGTATGGATTTTTGTCTCTACAACATAGAAAAAGTTTACATAATTCAGGATGCAAGAGGAGTCCTGCACTTTGGATGCTGCACAAATTTTTATCTTTTTCTGCATAGTTGAATATAAAAAGTCCTGAAGTTTTTTTTTTTTTTAAGTCTCTGGGGCCTTTCAGAAATCAAATATTTTGCCAGCTGGGAGAAGGCTCTTTTGGAAAGTGTTCACTCAACCAGAGGGACCTACTAAAAAGGTTTAGATGTTCTCAGGCACGACCTCAATGTCCCAACCCCCCCCATTCCATCCGGAGTAATAAAGAAAATTAGAGCAGGTAATGGAGTTCATTTCACACCACTTAACTATGGCAATCGGTAATGATATCCCTTTTTGTGTATAGTAGAACTTTCTACAACAAAAATTTCTAAGCTGTTTGCTTGACCCTTATTCTGAAGTTCAGTATGCAGTGAGGTCCCCAGAAAAGGCATTTTCATGCTGTTAAAAAGATTTCTACGTTTTTTTTTTTTTTTTTTCTGGAATGTTTTTAAATGTGATGTTGGACAGGGTTATTTAGGACAACAGTCAGATGGTTTAAGCAATCAGTTGAGTAGAATGGTTCTGATTCACTTGTGTACTTTATTCAGATGGCTTTGAAAAAGAGGAAGAAGCTGAGCTGCCCTCAAGTCCCAGTTAATTATGCCTTCTGTTTCTTTGGATTTGTGAAGATTTCCTAAATTAACTATTTTCTTAGTCACATTTTTATCTTTCCCATCTTTTAAAGTGTCCTCCCTTGAACTTAAGTTTTTTAGTGATTGTTGCTTTTTTTAAGGTGATTTTCATAGGGATTGTTGGTTTTTTGGGGGTCATTCCCATGAAGGCCCTTGCTACCAAAACTTCTCATCTCCTTGTCTTTTGAAAAACTAAGTTTGAGACATCTCAGTCTTTTATCTATCTATACTCCCTATTAAGATAAGACAATACATATTCTTTCATAGATTCCTCTGAATAAACTACAGTAACCTGGGATTTCCATTTTTCCAGGAAACTACCTTGCCTTTTCTCTTATTTGTGTCTGCCTAGGGAGGACATAGCTATTTAAATGTTAGGTGTTCAAGATTCATTCAAGATTGTGAATCCATTCTGGCTATCACATGATATTTTCCATGCTCTTGTATGTGGGTTTTATTGACCTTTTAAGTATTTACACATGTACAACAATTATGTAGTGACTGAAGACCTAAATCACTTTAAAGGTAGGCCCCCTAATGGCTTTGAAACTTCATTTTCAATGCATTGCATTTGAAAATTGTTGATTTGAACTATTACAGTTGTCATCATTTGACCTTTCTCAATGGTCTCCCTGACTGTCAGTTTAGGAAAGCAGTCTTTAAAACTGGAAAGTGCTATTAAAAAAAAAACAAAAAACAAAAAACAATTACATGCATCACCACTACCTAACTTTTTTTTTTACTCATGTTTTAAATGCATTACTACAACTGCAATAATACAACAGTGTATACTTTGTTGTATGCAAAAATGTGTTTTTAAGCATTACATACAAAGCTAATAATGAAAAATAATAAAGCTAACATAGTGAGGTAGTAATGACAACATGGTTTTATTATAAAATATAGCCTAAACGTATCCCTAATAAACAATGTAGAAAGATTGTATTACTTTGAAAGACCACTAGATGTCAGAACTTCACATCAGTTTTTATTTTCAGTCTCCCACCATGTACCTCCAGTATAAGAACTTTCTTCCAAAATACATCACAAGGGCTTTTGGTTTTATTTTTGTAGCAGGCAAAAGATTGGAGCACTGAACCGTCTGTTTAGAGCAAAACTACCAAGCCATCTAGCACAGAGGGGTAGAGGAGATGTCCATTTTAATCATGTGCATCTTGCTCACAATTGTGTATTCAAACAATATCTTCATCTTTCCAATATTCAAACAAACCTATTTACAAATCTTGAGGAATGTTCAATTTGCAAAGTGAACACATATTATTGCTCTATTAATGAAACACACTGAAATGTTTTTAAGGGTTGAAGGCAGAATACCCCAAACTTCTTCAATTGTGAAATTATTTGCTGTGTTTCTGCATAGATTATGCTAATCATTTTGTAGCAATTTCAACCATTCTCACAAATTATACTTATGATGTCTAGTGGAAACAAAGTGCTCAAAAATGGGCAGCTTAATGTGTATTTATAAAAACAGAGTTTCTCTTAATGATATGAAGAGGTAACCAAGCAAAATAATTGTGTACATTTGCAGACCACTGCAGATACAACTAGCAAGATTGGAAAAAGTTGATCCTTTAATTGTCTTTGTCCCTTAAGTGACACTACTGGAAAAGTTGTACATGCCATGAGCAATCCTCACAGCCCTGCTACCCACACTGCTGAAAGCCACTGAAGGGAATCTGCTAGGTATTTTACATTTACTCCTCCCAATCCACAAATAGCGTGCCTGCACCCTGACCATGCTATCTTAATGGCGAGCCAACCTGAGCTTATATAACATCCTGGGACCTGTGTGTGCTAAGCGAGTGTTACTACTGCCAAAGCACATAGTTTATTACTCATTTCTTGCCAGGAGGGCCCTCGTGATGACAGAATGTCTATTGTTACCTGCAGTTCAAATGTTGGATCACCTCTGAAGCCTTGGAATAATGGCAGATCATTTTAAAGCTCAATATAGCAGGACAGGGACTGTTCAGTGGCAGGTTCTGTACAATTATTTCAGCACAGCAAAATAACTCATCTATTGTCAGACTGCACATGACATGTATGTACAATTGTGTTCAGAAAAACAGCTCTAAATTCTTATGTAAGCTTTTCTTTCATATATGCCAACACTGCACATTCTATTCAGAGCATGAAAAGATTTATTATAATTTGGGTTATTCCTTTACAGAAAGTAAAGGGAATATTAGGCTGTTCAAAATAATAACAGTGTGGAATTCAATTAGGGAAGTCATGTTGTTTTAGGCTGCATCCACACATTAGATTTTTGTCATTGGAAAGGATCTTTCACAATCGTTTCCAACAACAATCAACTGAAAGGTGAATGAACAATATACATACAGCACAATTCTGCTCTCTGGTAAGGGGAGAACAAGCGAGCAGCACCCCCCTGCAACCTCTTCCCTCCACTTCTACTGCAGGCACCCGTTTTCTGTCTGCCAGCTCATATTGGCTGGGAATTATCTGATGGGTGTAGCCTTATGCAAAAGAGGAAAAGCCCTTGAAATGAGTGTTTCAACAAGACAACAACCCCAAACACACCTGTAAACGAGCAACATCTTTGTTCCAGATCCAGATTGACATGATGGAGTGGGCAGCCCAATCACCGGACTAATCCAATAGAAAAGTTGTGGGGTGACATCAGAAAGGCTGTTTCTGAGGCAAAACCAAGAAATGCAGAATTGTGGAATGCAGTCCAATCATCCTGGCCTGGAATACCTGTTCACGGGGGGCAGACATTGGTTGCAACAAAAATGTGCGGCTGTTCTCAGAAACAATGATTATATAACTAAATATTAGTTTAGTTAGATTCAGAGGAAGTCTTGAGTATGTAAAGAATGCAGATACCAGTTTTTGAACAACCTAAGATTTCCTTTTCTTTCCATAAAGGATTAACACAAATTTAATACAATTTTCTTCATGTTTTAAATTTAGAATAGAGTGCTCAATGCATTTGATTTTATGGAAATTTAAGCTGTTATTAGGGTTTTGAGCTTTATTCCTTTTAAATACTCAGGATATACAGTGGTGTTCAGAATAATAGTTTTAAAACTATTAATAAAATGTTTTTTTTTCATTCACCCCTTTGGATCGGTTCTTTACCTTTGCAAGTGAGTTGTTCAAATTTAAGAACCAATTGCCATATTGCTTTCTTTACAAAATCTGATGTCCTTGCATATTGCACACTATGGGAAAAGCATTGAACAGCACTATATTAACAGGAAACTAAAAAAAAATCAACATGAAAGGGTCACTAATCTGTGTGGGGTAGAGGCAAACTTATACAATGGAGTTATGAATTCCTTTTATTGCTTTGCTTGAACCCTTAGTTTAAACTTATTGGCCCTAATACATTTTTCCATCCATTTTTCTGATCATTTTATAAACTTTGTCTATTTTTTCTCTCTTCTAAAAACGGACAAATTAAGGAAATGTATTTATTTGTAAATACCTTTGCAGTGTTGCTTCATGAACGTCATTACCTTACTTACATATGGTCACAGTGAAGCGATTACCTTTTGTTAGATGTGAACCACAAAAATAGGAAATAAAACAGCTCTGGTCCACTTGCAGCAGGTCTGAACTGACATTTCCAGTCCATATAGAGCCAGGGAGTGGGATCAGCACAATAGAGAATATTTGAGTGTTGTCTGAGAATGGAACCTAACTAGTTTTACACACGCTAAGTTATTCAAGATGAAAGCTTTTGGAACCAAACAGTAAAATTGTTAAAGCTTTTAAAATATTCAACCATTTCACATATGCAGCTTTTTTAAATAACTGGTGACTCTGCCATTAGAATTTCTCTGGTCCATAGGGGGGTGTACAGGTGTGAGAGCTATGGTAAAGCAATAAATGGTACTTGATGTACCAATGGTGTATGTGACATGGATATCCCATGGTAAAACACAAAATCCCTCTCACACTTATGACAGGTTGCGTGAATATTTTTTTTATTGACCAATAGGGAAGCCAATCTCAGAAGTTACCTAATAAATGTGAACCCCTTTTGTGGCAAGTAAGCATTCCAAGTAAATGCTAATTGCAGGTTAAAAGTATGTTTTCCTTTCTTTCCCCTGGCTTTTAAATGCATAAGCAGGGAATGTTGGGATAGTCAGTGATGCACGTGCCCACCCACCACACTGCTTACTGGAGCCTCTACAAACTCTAACAAAAGCAGGCCAGGTCCTCTTAAAAACTCTGAATTTTGTGCCCTAACCACCACTCCGCTTAAGCCACAATTACTGCAAGCAGCAACGCACAGAAGCGATTGGTTAGTTTGGGTACATTGATGAAACATGATATACTTGTGGACTATGTTCAGTGTGACCACATTTTTAGGTCAATGATGCCAAAGAAACACAAAACAAAAATATTCCATAGTTAAACAGGCATCTCTAAACTTTTTTTATTTTTAACTTTGGATAGATTGGGAAAGAATGATAAATCCTGCCAGGTTTTACTGCTGTCAGAGGCTCCATCGAAAAGATACCTTCACTTCCTGTCTGATAAATGTTTGTCTTGCCAGGACAGAAGTGAATGTTAGAACCTCTGTCCACTTTTTGTTGTGTATTTCTCTGTTGCACATTTCCCCCCCCTGGTAAAAGGATGCAACAAGAACAAGAAGTGAAGGGAAATAGATCAAATATTTCAGCTCAGGTACTCTGTAATATAAAACAACCCTTTCCCCAGGGTGTATGAATAAATCAACCTTAGAACACTGTGCTTTTGTAGACATGACAAAAAGCTTTGTGATACTTGTAAAGTTTGATGTTTATTATACCAAAATGACAACACTTTGTGCATTCTGCATTGATATAACTCCGGGTAGGATGAATCTAAATAAGCTTTGTACAATCATGCTGGATTGTGGTGGCAGCAATATAGAACACATTCGGGAAGGAGAACCCCCCCCTCAAAAAAAATTATTTTGATTTTTTAAGAAAAAAAAAATCACATTGTCCACCACAGCCAGAGCTGTGACGTGATTGCTGTATAAACAAAAAATAAACCCTTCGATTTTAGCCATTTGATACTGGTTGTGCCTTCACAAAGCTAAAAAATATATTAAATTTACCCAGTAATGCTCTTGTCAATTTCCAGCACAGAAAAAAAAAAAAAACCTTCCAATGGCTGCAGCACCACAGGGTATAATCATAATGAACACTATACAATACATAGGCTATATACATTAACCCTTAAATTGCTGGAAGGAAAAGCCTGAGGTAACCAGACAGCTCCTGCCAGCAGCAAAAGAGCCACAATATCCTAATCAACTGTTCTCTCAGAGAAAATTAGTGAAACTCCGTGATTTTTAAGTCACCGGAAAGAGTAAGCAACTCCTAAGAGTTAAGTCATATTGTTCTACAAATAACTAGCACTTCCCATGGCCCTTCTTTACACAGCAGTTTGTGTCCTCACATCCACAAGGAGTTTTAGGTTACTAGTCTTTAGCTTCGCCAAACACTGTTGGGCTTCAAAAATTAAACAAAACTATTTTTGTACTTTAAAAAATATTACAAACTTGTATTATTTGTATCTCTGTAATATATTAAATTTTTTTCATGAAAACCTCTCTTCAAACTTTAAATTCCTTAAACATGATATGTTATGGAAAACAGTGATTAAAAGTTGGTTGTTATAGCATCTGTAGAAGAATGCTGGTGGTTAGTTTAAAAAAAAAAAAAAAGCAAGGGTGCAAGTAGTGAAGTAGTACAGGAAAAGAGTGGGAATGGGAAGAATACATTGTCTAAAAGGAAGATGAACAGATGCTTAAGAAAAGAAAGAAAAAGTACCTAAAATCTGCTGTCCTCATAATTGTAAGTGTGGAGGAAGCTCAAAAGTTCAAATAAAATGGAGTCACTCAAGAATGAAAGTGTCATAGTGGTGTATCATAATAGTCTGGTAACTGGTCCATTTGATACTGTCTATGTTGCTGCTGCAGCTGCTGCTGTTGTTGCTGCTGCTGCTGTTGTTGTTGTTGCTGCTGCTGTTGTTGCTGCTGTTCCTGATGCTGCTTCATGATCTCCTTCACTTCCTCCTCAAGTTCAGGAGGTATAATAAACTGATCATCAGGATCTGGCTGTGCTGGTGCTGCAAAATATCCTCCAGTTTTTCGTAAGGGTGCATCCGCAGCAACCTCAATCAGATTATGACTTTTCTCTGAAGGTGCCACTGAGCCATTGCCTCTTCTCTGACGGCCAAGAGTGTTGGAGGAAAAGTCCTGCCTCCTGGCCAAGCCTCCCAAAGAGTCATCCTCATTGGCACTTACAACAATGCCCTCATCAGTAGGTTCTAAGACAGTGGTAGGTGCAGGCTGCCCTCCATTCCTAACTTGCAAGCAATGGATGTCCACTTCCACCTCTACCCGACTTCCATTGGAAAAGACACCTTCAATAGGTTCTTCATCCTCACTGTCAAGACCATTGTCTGAAAAGGCACTGGAGAAAGTGGCACTGGACAGCTGTCGTTGAAAAGAGCTAGAAAGACATACAGGATGTAAGGTACAGCGCTGTTCAATCGGGCATCCTGCAGGGCCAACTCCATTTTCATGAAGGGAAACAGCCGGAGGCTCATCAGAGGCTGTGGACCCAACTTCACTGCTCATCTCAGAGGTGGATATTTCACTGCTGATTTCTGAAGCAAGGCCACTACTTGAGGATGGCATGCCTAAGCTGTCTTGGGCACGATCTTTAATAACATTGACAGAAGGTGTAAAAATCCCTGGGCTGGGTGGTGGAATGCCACCATTCAGTTCACAACAGCAAAAGCAATCTTCTGTAACATTCAGCTGCACAACTACTGCACATATGCTGCTGCTGCAGCCGTAACTCTGAGCTAAACTGCACAACTTTTTGGAAGCTGCCAGAGCATCCGGCACATTTCTGATGGCCTCAACAGCTTCTTCTTCTGAGATGCTATCCCATAATCCTTTGCTTCCAAGAATGAAGAATTCATCTTGAGGTGTTAGGGCAACTGATTGAACATGAGGTCTCGGAGTGACACTAGGATGGAGAAATGTATATCCCAAAATGCGTGTGCAGTCAGTCACTCCATTTACTTTACCATCCTGTAAAACAAATCATATTTATGATTTAATTTTATTTAACAAGAACCAATAAGTATATGCAGTATAATACATTGACATACAAGTAATATACTAGTAGTATATCACATAAAAAGGTAGAAGGCCAGTTTAGAAAAGCTTTACCATGCGTTTTATCAACTCTTTGGAAACATCACAAATAAAAAACTTGGTTACTTTATCTTATGATTATAAAAGTGGTTACCTCATATTATGTTAACATTCATATTTATATAAAAAAGGCAGAGCTCAAGTCCAATTTCATAATAGGAATGTCACGACCTTAAACGGTTCACAATGGCTCAAAATTGATATGATTAAGAAAAAGTTGGGCAAAATTAAGGTTGACAAAGCACCAGGACCCAATGGATTACACCCAAGTGTCCTAAAAGAGCTGAGCTTAGTTATTTCAAAGCCATCATTTCTAAATTTTAGAGTCTTTAGTCACTGGCATGGTACCAATGGATTGGCGTGAGGCCAATATGGTTCCTATCTTCAAAAAGTACTTTCTTGTATTAAAAGAGGAATAGACTGCAGATATGGAGACATTATCCTGCTGCTACAATGCATTGGTCAGACAACATCTGGAATTTGCAGTTTTGGGGACCAGTTCACAAAAAAGACATTGTTGAATTGGAGAGAGTGCAGAGAAGGGCAACTAAACTAATAAAAGGAATGGAGGAGCTCAGCTATGAGGAGAGATTAGCTGAACTGAATCTATTCTCCCTTGAGAAGAGAGGTTTAGAGGGGGGATATGATCACCCTGTATAAATATATAAACGGTCCATATAGAGAACTCTCTTCCCAATTATTCACTTTAGGATCCTTACAAAGAACAAGAGGGCACTCTTTGCATTTGGAGGAAAAGAAGTTTAAGGAAGGGATTCTTCACTGTAAGATCTGTGAAAATCTGGAATCAGCTCCCTCAGGAAGTAGTTTCAGTAACTACTATAGACTGCTTTAAGAAAAAGCTGGATGCTTGTCTAGAAGCACAGAATATAGCTGGGTATTAAAATTTTAAAGTAAAGGTAACAGAGTGTTGAAGTAAATTGTACCAGGGTTTTTTTGCCTTCCTCTGGACCACTTATGTCTTATAGGGTTTTATATCTGGGATATGTTTATTTCCCTAGTGGTTAAACCTGATGGACTTATGTCTTTTTTCAACCTAACCTACTATGATAACTATGTAATAATACAATCACAAAGATTATTACAGGCTGTTACTTCCTAAAAATACCTCAATCTATGCCTTCTACGCCATGGAATAATCATATTGCTCATTAGGTAGACTGTTAGCAACCACTGGAAAACAAGTCCTGCAAGATGGAGGTAAAATTCCAATTCCTGAAATATCAATTTACAGGATCGATTTACTGAAAAGTGCTGGGCGTATCACCCAGGAGTTTTCAGTAGTTTATGGGTGGTTACTAAAAAGTTTGGTCTAATACGGGGGCTGCCACCCGCCTACAATTTCCTGCCACCCGGCTTAAAAAAAAAAATCTGGGTTTAACACTGTTGGAAGAAAACATATACACATATGATAATACCAGCACATAACCAGAATATTTACAGTGATTGGCATAAACACTACCAGGTCACTAGGGCAAACCCAAGGGCATGCAGGTGCGGGAGCCATCTCATTTATGCCTTCCTAACTCTGCTCTGCAAAACAACTAAGCAGCTCCTGATAGACAATGTGACAGCCACCAGGTCTGATCATTAAAAAGAAATACAGCTAGCTGCAAGCATAAAGACATACAACTAAAATGCCCAAACGATATACAATACTGGCCAGATGTACATTGATTAGTTTGTCATGTCCGCAGATTTCTTGATATCTGCTCACATAACTGACACTGCTAAATTGTGTGTCACGGCAACAATCATGTTCTGGCTTTAATTATCTGAATTGCCTGAAAGCCTAAAAAAAAATTTAAGTTACTATGGGCAATAACAATTTGCCTTCAGTCATATTCAATCATAAGGCCTCACTATCTTGTGGCAAAACATTATTATTTTCAGGCATTGTATAGGTTAAGAGCTAGCATTAAAGCAAAGTTCTGGATGTCATTTTAAAAAAGCGGCTTTATCCAGCCAGCTGCAGCTCAGAGTTATTTATGCTCCAATTACTTTTGAGCGGGATGGTGGGGGGGCAAGAAGAGGAAGAAATAGCATCACAAAGAACAGGAGGACAGGATAAATGAGAGCTGTTTGTGATGCTGGGACATGAGCACAGAATGAGCATTTCCACCTCATTCCAATAGTGCTGAGCACCTCACATCCTCTCCCACCCCCACTACAAATTCCTACAGCTTTGACATTATATTTACCTTCCTAATTCAAGGGTCACAGAACTGTCAGCTGTGTGCCACACCTCCAGTTATGAAAGTAAAGGGCAGACATTATAATATGTGCTATGCAATCATTTAAATGGTAATTATTTTAATGTTAGGAGTAATAATTAAAATTCTTGCATTACAGACAGCAGTGTATTTTGTATGGAATAAATGCGAGATCCTTTGTAGCTAGCAATTGCCTGAAATTCCTTCATTGTTTTAGAAATGTTTACTGCTACTTTTACAATAAAGCTCTAGGACAAATTTAACAGATAACTGCAGCATATTAAATGGAAAGTCATCTGTGTCTGCTAGTAACTCATCACAACCAACTAGAACAGATTGGAAAGTCTAGTAATGTACTCTACCTAGTCTGTGTATGAGAGACTCATAAAAAGCACATCAATTTTACGAACCTGACAAACAGAATCCTAATTCCTTATTCTGTTTCTAATACTAAAACCCGATTGCTTAAATAACAGATCTTCCTCCTCCTCCATGATACTAATGAGTAGTCCAATAATTAAGGGATTTCACAGATTTCTCAAAAGCGATCCATGCAAAAAAGAATTCTACAAGTCTGGCTTTCATTCAGCAAGACACCAACATTTAGAATAGGTTATTGCCTAAATAACGATTGTAATACTCATTTTACATACATACCAAGTTGGATCCATTAAAAAAACAAAACAAAAAACAAAAATGGTCCTTACCTCTGTAATAATTGCCTTATGCTGTTTTACTCTCCTCAGCTCTTCCTCACAGCTAACCGTGTAACACTTGGAAAGGTTAAGGGGCTTCCCGCCTCTGCACAGCACAGCTTGGCATTTGCCCACATTGGCAGAGGTCAGTGTAAAGCAACTGGTTGGATCCATAGGGTCATGTTTTATGTGGCAAAGAATGGCAGAACCTCCTAGTTTCTGGCCAGCAGTGCCCAGCTTTCTAAAGTCAGAAGGGAGGGAAAAAAGAAGGTAATTGTAAAAAGAATTCATATATGGAATACTGTCAATACATGTAATCTCCATGGCTATCTGAACATAACCTTGTGTAGACCTATGAATAGTACATCCCAGTACTACAATAAACATTAATATTACGCAGTTTCTCAGTGGTCACTGTGCAAGGATAAAAACTACGAATAAGGCCAATTTTTATTGGATCCTATTTTTATGTAAGTGGATTTATATAGCGCCAATTGATTGAACAGCGCTTTACAAAGTCCATTGTCATAACACTAACTGTCCCTTAAAGGAGTTCACAATTTAACATCCCTAGCATAGTCATACGTCATTTCCAGTCTAACAACGGTTTTGAGGGAAAGCCAGTTAACATAACTCCGTGTTTTTGGGATGTGGGAAGAATGTGGGATTTCCGGCAGAGATTCAAACCTGTGACCTAGTGCTGCAAAGGCAAAAGTGCTAGCCTCTGAATCAAATGTGCTGCCTACTGGTTTTAGGTTCAATTCTCTTTTTAGGAAAAATCCTGCTAGCTGTATTTTTTTATGTGGGTCATGTTTTTAGCCAACACCAGTCATAGGTAAGCTCTTCAGGGCAGGGTCCTCTCTTACTCCTGTGTGATATGTTGGCCCTATAGAAATACTGTTTTTTATTATTATTAATAATAATAATAATAATAATAATATGAGGTAGATAGACATTATTAATATGAGGTAGGTAGACATTAAAAAGTATGTAAGTCACTAGCCATTAAAAAAAAAAAAAAAAAAAAGGTATTGCACAGCACTTAGACCCAACATACATAGGGTATTGTGTTACAAAAGCACCACCAGGTATGGTTGGAATATATTAGGTTGCAAATGTTTGCAACTTTTATTGGATTATAATCCAATTATATTGGAAGAGGTGTTCCCAGTATGAAGTAATTTGTAAATACAAAATTGTGGTCCAAGAAAGAACAACCAGTAACAGGCTCATGTAAATTTACTCTTGTGACTGGGGCCTAGCAAGTTTAGTCTGATCCCAGAGTTACTGTGACACAGACTGCTAAAAATCATAATGCTCACAATAAAAGAAAGGTGTCAGAACACACATTGTGAATCTCATCTTGCTATGTATGGGGTTGTGTGGCTGCAGGCCAGCCAGGGTATACACACTGAACCATCTCTGCTGCTGAACATGTAATGAGCATTGACAGTCAAAAATAGACCATGGAGCAATGGAAAAAGGTGGCCTGGTTAGATAAGTCATACAGATGACCAGAAGCACATGCATTTACCTAGGTAAGATCCAGCAGGAGGATGAATTAGGAAAGCAAGCCAGCAGAACCAGGGTGACAAAGGATTTGCGGCTAGCATGTTGGGTCAGAGCTTTTTTGGCAGCTGAAGGAGGACCTACACAATCTAGGGCAGGTGGTATAATGTGTTGAATTATGAATGTATACCCCTTACAGCTTTCATTTTTTTATGCAAAGTAGGATTTTTTTTTTTTTTTTGTGTAGGGTTACCTTTGCATGACGAGGAAGGTGTTTCCCATGTACTCCTCCTCGCTCTTGGTCTTCTGAAGTTCATCTGCCAATATGTCACACATAGTGCACTGTAGTAAACTAGGCACCTCTACATTACGCTCTCCATCAAACACACCATACACTGCTTCTCTGTTATCACAGAAGTTGTTAACAAGAAGAGAGGCAACACACAACCTGAAGAAAAGATAACAAAATTTAAAAGAAGACCTGATATTGACATGTCATACACAAAATAAAATTAAGAATCAAAAGAACAAAATTTAAACCCACTGCAGAGTATACTGCCCCCTTTTACAACAGATGTTCCCAAACCTCTATTTCCATAACAAGTGCAAGGGGTAAGGTTGCCTGGATGGGTCCTGTGGGAACAGTTTTGCGAAACCCTCTAGAGCAGGTGGCAGTCAAGTAGTTAACATTCTTCCTAGCTGACATCGTTCAGTACTGACACTTGAAAGCAGAACTTTTCAGCCATCAATGAATGAAGATAAATGTGGGGCTGTCCTTGCAGTAGCATACACATTGCTATATTGTAAAGGCAAACTGCATCACTTACACTGGTTCTCACAGAAACCACAGCCAACAGAGGAAAAAGGGAAGTAAAATACCTGATTTTGTGACCTGCTCCTGCTCTTCCCAGTCTCAAGTTTCATGTGACAAAACTTGATCTCCATGTAAAAAGTTTTCTACAGTTTTTTTACTGTTCAAGTTGGCATGTACAAACTGCTACACAACAAAAAAAAAAAGATTGTTCTTTGACTTATAAATAGTGTAGCAATTTCACATTTAAATATAGGTGCAGGTGGATCATGGTATAGAAAAATTGCACAATGTGTAAGGACAGGGCCTTGGACTAGTTCTACTGGCACATAAACTAAACACCTTGTGGGCTTTAAAGATCCAGGTCCCCCATGTGAATGACTGAATTTCCTCTTTGTTAATAATAATCCACACTTGATCTTCCCATTATCTAAATGGAAATGATGTGCTGGTTGAAAATGTTTTGTTTGGACAATGTACCCAAGCTATTGCAGGTTTTCAGGGGGAAGTCTGAACTTGTTCTATGAATTAAAGATCATACTTGTTCTTGACTCCTGAGGCTTCTGCATATCCGTGGCTCCAAACAGCAGGGGCTCCAGATGCTTCATTGGCAGAGAATCCACATGAAGGTTGATCCACTTTGAAATATCGAATGTTACTGCCGAGACAAGATAAAAAAAACAGGTAAACCCACTTACAATTAACAATCAAAATTTCTAATGTGTTTTGATTTTTGTTTTTAACAAACCATTTGATCCAAGACACAGTTTCTCAGAAGCCAACTATCAAATAAGAGTTAGGCTAAAAAGTATATGCTAAGGAGGCCATGAATACATGGACCAATTACCAATTATTGTCATGGAAAACACTGAAGGTCAGAGATCAGCCCAGGTGCACAATTCCTAAAACACCAGTTTGGATTTTGCCTCATTAGACAGACACAGCACAAAGAATAATTCCTGCCAGAAGAGTCCTGTGACCAGTGCAAAATTCCACAAAGGTGACCTTTAATGACTACCGCAGAGGAAACTTTCTACAACAAGGCATTGTGTCACTGACTAGTTCAGCAGTTAAAAAAAAAGATTGGATGCAGTTGGGATATTTACCTCTTCACAAGCGATAAACCTTTGAAACAGTCTCAACCCAAATGGGGAGAATCCATATAAACATAGCAATCCCAACCCTAACCAAACACCCCAATTCAAGATATGGGAGAGAATGGGCTAGTTTGAACGAATGGCATTTCCCCTTTTTAATATACCGATAGTTTACTTACTGAAGTAGACCAAAACACTCCCACTTTAAACCAGATTAATAATGCAGTCATCTTGTGTTTGATACTGCTACTTATCTGACCAGGAAAATATATGAATATCAGGACTAATTTAGTCTGCTTGCACCTTATTCTGGGTTCGTGAAACAAAATGTAGTGAAGCCAAACACAGCTAGCATGCAGATTGAGTACTCAGCGGTGATAGCCTCCTTATTTCCCAAAATGACTAATTTAAAATAGTAAAATGCCTTTTCGTTTTGCATGTAGACAAAGTAATAAACAGGCCACAAAGTGGCAGGATTTTACCAAGCCTAAAGCAAATCAGGTGCATTGCTGCATCTGACAACCAAACAGCCAAACACACACAGACCACCTCCTACTCTCCCCTGTGCCCCCATGCTGTCCGTCAGGTCAATTGTCTAGAGCAGCTTTTCTCAAAGTTCTTACCATGAGGCAACCCTTGGAAGGACTTTCAGGTTTTCAGGGAATACCTTGCTATAACTACTGCATTTACAGCTCACTTTATGGCAAGTCGATTGAAAGAATGCCTCCTACATTGCTGACCAGTGGGATGAAGGTCACCCTTACACATAGCCAGAAAGATCATTGGTGGTCACCTACACTGACCAAGAAGCACAGACTGCCCATTGCTCAAGAACTTCTAGCAACCTCTGAAGGAATCTTAGGGTTGTAGAGAACCCTGTTTGAGAAAAACTGATCTAAAGAATGGCCAATCCTGATCAATGTGCAGTCAATGTAAGTTGAATATTGATAAAGTGAGCCAGTTTTTAATACATTTTCCTTGGAATCAGTGTTTTTTATAGAATTGTCTGTCTAATCTTTTAAACATATAGACCAGCATATGTCAAGCGTATTTGAAGGTCACGAAAATTGGAGGCCATAAACACCAGTAACATTATCATAATAAAAAATAAATAAATAAATAAAAAAAAAAAAAAAAAAAAAGATGCCCTCTGGTATTTGGTGGGGATTATATTTAATATAGGACCTTTAGTAACACAAATACCAAACTCAAAAAGGACCACGCGCAAAGTTCCATGTGAGAACACCCCCATCACTGAACAAGTAAGCAATTGTCAGGGCTTAAAATCTTGAAGTCTGGCCAGTTCAGGTCCAAAGTTAAGTCAGTTTTAAGGCATGCAAAAAGTGTTTTCTGGCTAATAAACATCTTATAGCATGACTGCAAGGCCTTTTAAAATATGTGCAGATTAGATTTGAGGTTCACAATTAAAGTTATGACTAAAATTGTACATTGTTAGATACACGAGGTACACTTATCATTTCTTTTACATAGGTTTAAAGAAATATGACCACTTATGCAATTTTACCCTTAGGAAAGGCATTAAAGGTCGAAAAGCAACATTTTTCTTTTCTATCCAGTTTGCATTGAGTTCCAGGTATCATTACATAACTGTTCAATTATGCCATACCACTATTTCACAATAAAAGTAGTGTTTGCCCCCAGCTGTATTGCATGCATTTCCTAATGCTTTGTCATATGCTGCAATATTAAGTGGAAAATCACATGACAAAGCAAAGGCCACTCACTTAAGTAGCTCCAGGGTTTTATGATCCAACAGCAGGCGTGCATTGCCAGTTAAGTCCAGTTCTTGTAGCTTGGGAGGGAGGGTTTCAGGCAATGTAATTTCATTCAGTTCATTGCAGCTCAAGTCCACACACTGTGTTGAAAAGAAAAGGTAATAAAGTTTGCATTAAGAAATACAAGCCTTCTTAATATACAATTATTTAGGTCAGAGTCTAGTTACTGCACAACCAGTCATGAAATGTAATTATGTGGAATCACAAGGAAAAATCAGTCTGTAAAAAATGCATTGCAGACGTAGCTGAAAAAGTACCTAGTGTTATTGGTTTAATTACAGATATATTACAACGGGCTTACAATCTAATGTTTCTACCATAATGAAATGGATACATGTAGATGAAGGATAATTCAGTCCTCAGGTACCACTAATAGACCACATTTACTGTAAGTTTCTTAAAGTCCTAAAGTATACCTTTCAAGATCCTTTCCAACAACAAAAAACTGAACGATGCGTGAACGAGCGCTGTACATACAGCACCTTCTGCTCCATGGAGAGGGGAGCGGAGAACAATGGAGCAGAGAGCAGAGCACACCGCTGCGCTCTCTCCCCCTCATTTCTATTACGCTCGTACATCGTCCGTGGATCTGCCAGGATGGTCGTCACAATGACAGGATGATGAGCGCTGTTCACACACCAGATTCTCGTGAAATATCAGCCCTTAGGCGATTATCAGGCGTGAATCATCGGACGTGTGTACGTAGCCCCAGACCTGGACTTGGCAATCAATCCATTAGGAAGTGTCAAACACAGAACAGGAGCCCTCAATATTACTAGATCATACAGCTCTTCTTTTAGAAGTGTGGTTTAACTCATTCAAGCACAAATGCTATATTGGAGAAATTTTAAACAAACGAACCTACACAGACACACAAAGGAACATAAGAAACATTTTCTGCATACATCTGGGGCATAATTTCTTGCTACCAGGCCACTCCATTAAAGACATGAATGAACACACGCCGGAGAAAAAAAAAAAAAAAAAAAACTTCAAAAATAGGAATGTTAATTTAGTTTCACACAGGGGATAATGAATTGAATGTGGACCATCATAGCTTTCTAAAACACTATAAAATATTTTTTGACTATATTTTATATGTTTATATATTTTATGACTATTTTCACCTCGCCCACATGTTCTCTAACCACCCCCCCACCCTCACCCCTGGCCTTATTCCGGAGCCCACTTTCCTGTCCCTTACCCATCTTTCACTTATATGTTTTGAGCCTTTTTTTAAAAAAAAAATATAAATTTTAATGTTTGTGTATGTATGTTTTAGCAGAGATTGTTGTCTTTACAGATATTTTACCATTCTGCTAAACCTTTGTGTGTCTGGACCCATGACAGCTGAAAATGTAGCTATTAAAATGCAAATAAAATTATCATGGACAGGACATAACTATTGTTGATGCAAGTGCATTAATACCACTACAATCACCTTATGCCATTTTGAAAATTGAAAGGAGAGAAGGAAAATATTATGTCTGTGGCATTTCTTTTATACTTCAAAGTAGAACATAAACAGCACTACATTTTCATGCAGCAGATTGTCACTTCAGAGTCGCAGTTTAACAGATTGAAAGTATCAGCTTCTCGAAGTCAGATAATACAATAGTGTGTTAAATTAACAACCTTGATCTCAGAGAGTTGCATAACTTCAGGGAAGACTTCTATGCAGTTCGAGTGTGCAATGACAGTATGCATGCGTCTGCAGTTCATGATGGTGGTTGGTATTGCTTTTAGTTTGTTTCCACTGATGTCTATCTCTTCCAGCTCTTCCAGTTTGGCCATTTTGCTGTGTAAGGGAAAAATATTTTCTAAGACAACAGACAAAGATTGATTTTGTTGCAAACAACCCGTGAATTGTAACTGCAACCTTTTAATAAACTTAGGTGGACATCACAAGAAACTGTTGACCGTTTTAACATATATGAACAGCCAAACATTAGATCTTCATTCTAACAGTGCCTACAAATAAAGGTGATATATAAATATATATAAAAAAAACAATAAAATAATATCAGATAGTTCATTTTTAAAAAAAATATGACCCTATGTAGTGGTTTATTGTAGGTAAATTAGGGCTATCCTTGGCCAATATTGCTATCCTTGGCCCATGTGACCCCCTAAAAGGTATTGTAATTATTTTTTTCCTAGGAAGAATAAAACCTGACAACACAATAAGTTTTTCCCCAAGTTAGGCTTTAAACACATAGGTACACTATACTTTAAAAGTATATTATTGAGAAACACTGGAAGAATTGACTATATTTTTACAAAAATGGTCCAAAACTTGACCTGATAAAGCAAGGCAATGAAAACCGTCTAACCAAAATGCACATCGTTTGTCTTATTGAAACAAATGTTTTAAACAATTAAGGTCAAGATTGTTAATATAGCTCTTAAGACATGGCAGAACATAAGATGGCAGTTTTCATGAAGAAAACCAACAAATTATTAAAATTTAAGCAAACAAAGCACAATCCCCACAAACCTGGCTGGAAAGGTCTGTAAATGATTGAAGGCCATATGAAGAATCTTCAGATGGGGATGTCCAGTTAGCAAGGGCACACACTTGTCTGTGAGGTTATTATTTGTCACATAAAGCTCTTGTAATGAACTCTGTGTTTCCTCAGACAGACAAGCTGCTGGAAGCATTTCCAAATTATTGGCGGATACATTTAGGCATCTTAAGCTGCAAGAAAAAAAAAATACAATTGTTTAATTTGTGCAGACAAATTATTACAAATCATTCCACCCCATGCAGAAACATTGTAAAAAGCTATGTAGGTAGAAAAGGAAAAGGACACCTGTGTTTTTAGAGAATCTTTGCATGTCACAAGGGGTCATGTACGGTAGCAGTACTCGAATGAGATGATCCTAAATCATTACAGTATAGTTTGCTTATCACTTTGTTTACTGCTCAGCCATACACCTGAACTCAAGAAGTAATGAAAGTTTTATCAAACACATATAGTGATCATAATATTACCTGCATTTGATCTCAACATCCACAAAACTTTATTTTAAAGGAAATTGTGTCTACTGAAAATTAGATCTTTACCAACAGATTTATATAAGGAAAGGAGTATATAATTAATATATTGATAGTTTATACCACTACAATTTTTTAATACAGCATGTTGGAGCAAATGTCTATTTCAGCAAAGTCTAGGGAGAGCTTCAGTGCACAATTTCTCATTTCCACTGGAATGAACATTATAGACTTCACTATGAACAGCAAAACTCACTACACGTTTAAGATAAAACATCTGAATGGTCAAAAAAAAACATTTTCTTTCATCACAAATGTACAGCATGTCCATAACATTCCTGAAGGAGTTAAATATACAAAGCAACAGCAGGACTACTCAGCAGCTTGTTGAAACTTGCTGCCTGCAATAAAGATCACGTGGAACTCTGAACAGTGAAGTCAATAAGTGCAGTGAAAGAAGAGAGCTAGGCCAGTTTGCACAGGCAAGTTCTGGAGTTTTCTAAAAGAAGAACCTTGGTGCCAGGCAATTATGCCTGAGTGGATTTATCTAGGAAAGGAGGGGGAGGGAGGTAGGTAGGTAAAACCAGGTTGACCACTTCTTAGTGGTCTGTAGAAACACAGCCTTGGCTAGTTAACATACTGCCAAACTCTGAACTCTTGTGTACGGGAACATCTAATTATCCAATTCACAAAGCAACAGTGAACATTTAATTACTTCAAATAGCGTACAAATACAGACTGTTCTAAATGCTAGAATGTGACAGAGTGCCAATTATTTGTGGAAAAATTCATTCACCCTTCTCCTCTAATAAACACAAAATTACACTTTGATTTAAAGAGCACCTGTCACCATACACACCAAACAAAAGCCTGAAGGATGTACAAATTCTCAGCCTATCCGTGTATACAAACCTGTAATATAACTTACTGGGGCATCCAGAAATCCAGTGCCTTGTACCTTTCTTACTCAAACTATAACATTCATTACCATTCAAATTGCAGCCTGCTCCCTCCCTAAGAAATACAACATTTATCAAGTAAGTTAGTTACAACCTCTGGCTGCAGATATCAGCACTTTGGATTTGTACATTCCCAAATTTTCCAGTCAGAGTTTGCCAACTCTAAGGGCAATAAATGACTGATATAATAGATGACTGATATATAGATGTACCTTTTCATCTGTACACATCTGGAACAAGCAGAGATGCAACAATTTATGAAAGAACAACA
The DNA here is from genome assembly GCF_032062135.1 of Pyxicephalus adspersus. Lineage (NCBI taxonomy): Eukaryota > Metazoa > Chordata > Amphibia > Anura > Pyxicephalidae > Pyxicephalus > Pyxicephalus adspersus. The sequence goes on along the minus strand of NC_092862.1, from coordinate 67,080,076 downwards.
TGTATCCGCTGTTACTACTAATGGTCACCAACACCAACAGTGCCTTAAAGGAAACAGAAGATATACAACCCACATCTGTAGGCCATAAACATGAACTGCTTGGCTGCAGAGACACACAAAGGCTATCCTGAGCATGTATGCAAAACTCCTGAAATCTGTGCCTAGGTGAGCAAAGCATCCATGTTCTAACACAGATTACGAAAAGGTAACAAAGATTTAAATGTTACTGTGACCCAGGAAAAGGTGCTATACAATGAAAAATGCACCAATAACCTTGATGGCCAATAATATAAAGTTATATGTTACCTAGCCAGGTAAAGAATCAAAGTTAAAATAACATCAAAAAAAAAAAAAAAAGTTTTTTTATAAAAATAAATGCGTTTCCTTGAATGTTTGAACTTTAATGTGACTTAAAATAATCTAATAAAACTTATGGTCTGATTGAAATAAAAGAAATCATGAGATTTAAAAGTGTTTGTGTTTTTACTGGTTTTATGGAGATCCCTAGATCTGCTCTCTCAATACCAAACCAGGTGGTCTGCTGCTCAAACCACTTCCTTCCAAACTCCTCAGCAAGTGCCATAAAGATGCTGCTGCATGTTCCTGAATCCCCACCAGTAGAGAATAGGCCTTCTAAGCGAATAACATAATGGTTGACAAGCACCCATCTGAACTTAATTGTACCACAAGGACAAGAACAGTATCTGAAATCACATGCGTCACTAGTAATTACGTCCACAAAGGAAAAAAGAAAAAGAAACTGATACTTCTAACGTGATTAGATTTAAAGATACCCATATTTACTTCTCAAAAGAGAAAGAATGTACATAACAGAACAATAACCAAACCTATTTTAACATTTTACATACCTGTCTGGTCATATAGGAATTATTGCACAATTATGTCTTTAGACATTTGATCATGTTAAGAGTATTGCATTTTTATCTGTGAACAATTTACAAAGATTTTAAAACTATTGAGAATGGGTATTTTTCTGAAAGCAGAATGAACAGGATGGAGAAGTAATGTATACTTTGCAGTGTTCAACCCAGATTTAATTTTACGCTGGGTGGGAAGAAATTGTAGGCGGATGGCAGCCCTGGTATGGTGACCCAACTCTCAGTAACTGCCCAAAAACAGCCGGGCGGTTACTGAAAAGTGCCAGGTGGTGCACCCGGTTAAAAAGGGCTGGGGAGAAACACTGCCCTGATATTTAAACATATCGACACAAAAGTACGTTAGGAACAGCCTGAACAGCCTGTCTCTGCAATACTCTTTAAAAATCAATTGTGCAAAGTTTTTTGTTTCCCTAGTAAATTGCTTGATGTTCTGTGAACGTTCACTTTCTCTTACTTGTCTGATTTCAGAAGCAGGTTGCTTGGAAGCTCCAGAAGCTGGTTATGCTGGACATCTAGTATCTCAAGTTGAGTGCGCTCAATACATTCTGGAAGTCGGGGAAGCCGATTATAACCTGCAAGCAACTTCCGCAGACCATTGGCACAAAAAAGCCTGTTGGAAAAGATAAGACAATTACACAAAAAATAATAATTTAACACCAAGTACTTTAGAAGTAAAAAAATTCTGCACAATCAAATTAGCTAGATTGTATGCGCAAGAACCATTCAGAGCAGACAGTTTATGAAAGAATCAGTCAAGCAATAGTCTGTAGAAGATTCTGGATGCAGCAGAGGAGGATAAATACCATAAAGTTTATCTCTAGTACAATAGCCAAACCAAACAGTCACCTATGTCCCAGACTTAATGATCATGAAAGGAACATTATTATAATTCCAATGACACTTGAGGTACTGCTTGTGGGATGCCTCTTTTCTCTCCTCTCTGAAATGCATACTTGCAGAAGCCACTAGGAGCCACTATGTTATCACTGCTGTTCCTAGCAGAGTACATGAAGAATATACTTACAGAAATTTATAACAAGTGTTAATGTGGTATGTTAAGGAAGCCAATTCATTTGAATAGGCTCCCAAGTACACAACAAGGCTGAAAACACTATTTTTACAAATGTAGTATGGCAGTATTTTAACTTTATGGTGCACTACAGTGCAGGTGTTTTGGGCAAGATGAGTAAAACTATACAAAATCAGCAAGGAAGGTGTAATCAAAATCCTCTCCATTGTCCAAAACTAAATATTTTGAATGGATTCCATCATAAGGCCCTTTTCAAATGCATGATTCAAGCAAAAAAAAAAAAAAAAATAAAGTTACTCATCAACAGGGAAGGCTTTTTTCTCATAAGATAGAAAATTTTATCAGACTAAAAGTCATGTGAAGAAAATTATGTTTTAGAAAACATCCTTACATCAAAGTGAGGGGGACATTTCATAAACCTTCATTAACATTCGATATTCCATACTGCACTTTGACTCTTTAACAATATATCTAGCACATACAGCTGATCAAAATTATCAAAAATACTGATTACAACAATAGAGTTAATGCCAGCATTTGATAACCTATAGAAGTGCTGAACCTGCTGACCCAGTCATCTAGGACAAACGCTCACCTTGCAGGGAGTGCAGTCAGTAGATTGTGACTAACATCAAGCACCTCCAGGTTTTTGCACTCACTAACCCACTCAGGCAGGCAATCTATAGAATTCCTGTATGTTTGTAAAAAAAAAAACAAAAAAAAAAAAAAACACACAATTACATATGAACAAGGTTTACAGCTGTAAGATACTCATTTTATGGAAATTTTATCTCAATGGTTAATCTAAAGTCAGAATCCACAGAGAAGTTTGTCAATTCTGTCCCAGGGAGCAGGAAATCAGCATAATGTCACTAACACATTACTAGAAAGAAGAGTCAGCAAAAATAGCCTTCAGGTTAAATTATTAGCCTTTCAGTAGGGTTCATCACACAGAAATGTGAAATGCATATTACCGTCTACTTACTGAAAAAGAAAAAAAAAAAGTGAACAAGCATAAAAAGGTTTCATTTTCAAGACACCATACCTGGAAATATCCATAAGGGCCAGATTACAAGGGTCTGGGTACACATCCAAGTGGATGAGTTCTATGAAAAAGAAAACATTACTTTTCAGTAACCAAATTATTGTGCACATTTTACTAAGCTTTGCCAGAAAACACTAAATTTTCATGTGCTCCCTGTGCTAAACTGTTTTGTGTGACGTTTCAAGTCTTTTTATGGATGCCCACTTTTCAAAAGTGGTTAATATGCAAAATAAGGCTGGTAAAATGGGGAACTGAGGTCACTATCTCTCTCAAATAAAACCTGTGATATTTTATCATGGATACTGAAAACACACACCATAACTTTAAAGGAACTGTCCTTGTAAAAGTTTGATAAGAACAGATAATTGGCTAGGCAAAACAATGATACTAAGGTCTTCTATTATACCCACACCATGGTATTACAGTGCCTAAAAATGTGTTTATGTCTGTATACATGACTTCTCAACATAAAAATCAAAAGCAAATGGAAAAATGCCAACAAAATCTTGTCTAATAGTTTTGTAATTTTCTTTTTGCAGAAGGGTTTTAGAAAGTTGACTTTTTTTTTTCTTTTTTTTTTTTACAGTGCCACTATATTTTAAATACACAGTATTATTTATATAGCAGCCACAAATTATGCTGCATTTTACAAAGTCCATTGTCATATCACTAACTATTCCTTAAAGGAAGCTCACAATTTAGTGTCAGTCGTAAGAAGTCATTAATGTGATCCAACGCCAGATTTTGAGGGAAACCAATTGACCTAACAGCAAGTTTTTTGGGATGTGGGAGGAAACCAGAGTGCCTGGAGGAAACCTAGCGCTTCAAAGGCCAGAGTTCTAACCGCTGAGCCAACAGTGTTGGCATAAAGGCATTAAAAAAAAAAATTAAAGGGTTCTACCTCCACCTAACAGAAATGTGTTAACCCTTTCCTGTTCCACATAAAAAAAAGGTAAATTGTTTCAGATGTAGTTGGCTTTAAGAACACAAGGCTATTGGTTCTTGGATCTACAACTGTGTATAATAAGCACAATTAGATGTTCCCATTGGAAGAGGATTACTGTCCATGGCACTATGACTAAATTACCCAGAAACAGCCACAAAAGGAAAATTGACCCCAGATAAAAGCTGAAGGTTATCAGTGTCTGAAAATCAGAAAGCTATTACTTACCATGAGACAAAAAAAAAAAAAAAAAAAAAAAAAAAAAACCTACTAGGAAAAATTGGTCAGGACTTAATTTTGTTTTGAGGGTTGCTTTGCTGCATCTGGAATCTGTGCCGGGAACAATCAAATCCCAAGACTATCAAATCCTTCAGCAAAACCTACTGCTCCTTGTTAGAAAGTTCTGCTTTAGTCGCAGGACATAGAGCCTGGAAAAGGATAATGACCCAAAAAATTGTGGGGGGGGGGGGGTTACCTACCAGGATGGCTATGAACAAATCATTAAGCTATTCTGAAGTGGCCTTCTGTGAGCTCCAATTTAAATCTCATTAAACATCTACAGAAAGAACAAGCAGTCAGGAGAAGCCACTATTCAAATCTGACACAGCTGAAGTAGTTTTCTTAGAAAGAGTGGACCAAACAACCTGAGGACAGGTGCAAAGTCTTACTGGGAACTACAAGCATTGTCTGTTTGCAGTTATTGCTCCTAGATCACTGATTTACACTGGGGAACCCTTTAAAATACCTTTCAGGGAATCAAATTCTTTATCCACAACTTACAGTTTAATATGCGTAGTGGTCAGTAGGAAGAATTCATCTTACATTATTGGCCAAAGGGAATAATGTCACCTTTACAGATAGTCAAAAAAAAAAAAAAACATTGTATCAGTGGTATTGGACTGACAGGTGCAAACTGCTCATTGCTCATGAAATCCTGAGCAACCTCTGGAGGAACCCTAGTTCAGAAACCGTGTCCTAGAGGTTGAGCAACAAAACATTAGGCTAAGGGTCCCAGTAATTTTGTCCATGCCATTTTTAATTAAAGTTAATTAGAAAATCCAATGAAGTCAAAACACCAAGGCAAAGTCTGATTTTTGCTAAATATAAGTAAACAGTGGTTGGTACCAATTACTTTCGCAAGTTTCAAGTTACCTTGTGGGTTGTTCTTTTGTCGTAGAGGAAGAACCAAATTTTTAACGTTTTCATGATTAACATATTTAACAAATATAAAGTACAGAATATTCTCTATGACAGTGCAACTTACCATTGAATGATGCATAAAGAGCCTTCAAATAGTAGCCACTAATTCGGAGTGATGTCAAGTGGTTTCTTTCACAGTGTAAGACCTCCAAGTTACTTAGAGTAGTCACATCAAGCTCTGTCATGTTGTTATCTCTCAGATCCAACTGGGTGATGTGGGGCAGAAAATCCACATCTTCTGCAACTAAACTTCGCACTGCATTGAGCCTACAGTTAAACACATTCAATTATGTCAACACATTTTATCCTTTTGAACAAATAGATATTTTGATACTGTATTCTAGCAGTCATAAAATGACCTTTTATATGGTGTCATACAAACAATATATAAACACACAAGTCTAGTGTTAGAGATTATACACCCACTAAATTCTCATATTTGCGCATAGAAAAAATAGAGACATCTATACAAACACAAAGCATACCAATTCACATACATTTTAAAATTCATAAGTGAAGCAATCAGTGGTTTTATCCGTGACCTTTTACCGAAAACAAATTTTGTATGTTATAGTTTTTTAATTCCCCAATTCACAAAACTGTAGTATTAGAATACATAAAAACGTGATGTAATGTAAGTAAGGAATATAGAGAAAATGCCTTCAAGCACTAGTCTTACAAGACATGGGCTATTGTAAACACAAAGACAGGAAGTACTTTGCTGTGAAGGCTTCCATTTGGAAGGTAACCAATTTTCTTGCCAAGTAATGTCAATTCTGGTAAAATATAAAACAAACCCGCAAACAGCATGTAATCTGTAGTCTGGAGCCCTGGGTTTTCCCATTACCTAAAATTACCACTGCTAACCACCAATAGATTTTTTTAAAGAACAAATCTTGCATATTTCTGTATATTTTACAAAAGTGCAACTGTTGTTGCCCTCCTATTTACTTTACTCTACAGGTAGAACAATGCAAAACAAATTCAGTAGTTGCATGATTTTGATATACCCCATTGTTGACCAACAAGCATGGGTTGCTAAATGATAGACACAGATATTGGCAGCAACATAAACAGGGGTTTCAGAACTCCAATTGAACGGCGCGCACCACAAAACTACACATTGGTCCATACCTTAAATCCACGTGTTTGATATGAGGAAGCCTTTTGAGTGTCTTTAGTTGTAACACTTGCAGAGAATTTCCAGGCATGCAAAGTTTGTCCACGGTTTGTATTTTCTCCAGTACTTCAGGTATTTCTGTGAATTCATTGAAGGAGAGGCCAAGATAACTCAGCTGGTTCATTTTCCCCAATTCTGAAGGCAGTGTTTGGAGGTAGTTGCCATCCAGAAGGAATGTTTGCAAGCTAGAATGTGTAAAAATGAATAAAACATGTAAAAACCCCTTCTATTCTACAGAGAAAATTAAGGTTTGTAGAAAATACAGAAAGATTTCTGTTGTGTTAGGTCTGTGAAAGCCAAAGTCAACACAATGACCAAAAATCGCCGGAATCTAGGCACAGTAAAGATGCAAAACTTTTCAGCAATTTCACTGCTAGCATTCCAAATGTTAAAGCAGAATCCCCCCCAACTTGACACAGAGTTAGCTAAAACATCACAAACTGAAGTCCTGATAAAAGGGCCCAGATCTTATTACACACTATTCAAATTAAAAGTTCAATTTCTAACCAAAAATCCAGAGTGTATATAAAATATAAAAACATATTTTTAATATTTAAAAGTATATAAATTAACTAACAAACTGTCTTCACACTTCCAAGAACATCCTACTAAATAAACAGGATTATGTCTAAAATGTTCTAAAAGTAACTTTACCCAGGCTCATAGCGGATACGTACTTATGCATGTCTCCTACTGCAGGAGGTATTACACGAAGAGCATTGCATGAAAGGTTCAGTTCAGTCAATGTTGAGATACTGCAGACAGCAAGTGGAAACTCTCCTAAATTATTGTTGGAAAGATTGAGGCTCTTCAACTTTGTGAACCTGAAAGTGGAAGAAAGCAGATAATTATGAATATGATTGCAAATAACCAAAAAAGATTGGAGCAGCAATCAAGGCATCTACAGCATCTCTCCCAACAGCCACTTAACCAGCACACTAAACACAACAGTGCCCCTGCCAACACTTACAACAGCAAAGGGAAAATGTCTCCAGAGGGGACCGAGCCAGCAATAAGTACCTAACACATGTTGTATGTTTTGTATTTGAATTTTTAGCATGATTTTTTTTTAAACTTGCAGAAGATGTTGAATACAGACACCCAGCCAATGTCAGAGAATGGAGAAAACTGCAGGATAATTTTTTGGTGGCATTTTAGTCCTAAAAACTACCTAAATTCCTCATAAAGATGTCCTGTAACATTAACCAGTATTTGCATATTTATTTAGTTGCACATTTATTCAACTCCTTAGCAACCTGTATTTGCATTAAAAGAAACCTTTTAATCAAAACAACGAAACCAAGACTATTTCAGTGTATACAAAACACCAATTCCAGAATTTGAAGGATATATAGAAAATAAAGGTCAAGCCTAAAAACTGTGTGGCTAGAAAAAGGACAACAAACTAGGAAACCAAAATGTTTTAAAATCTTTAGAGCTCATTAGCTGAGAGATGACTATAAACAATGGCCTGAGAATGATTTCCCTCGCTGCTGCATGTCACCCGTTATGTATCACGCAATTGTTACATATGTTTGTATATTTTATGTACAGGGGAGGCAGCTCTTCAATATTTGTTATTAAAATGCATCTTTTTTCCCCCTTTTCTTTTTATTTTTCATTTCACTCTATATCAGAATCACTGGGGGGGTTCTATTAGAGCCCTAATGTCTACTTTGCCGTAAACACAAATACTTTTAACGGTTTCTATATGAAAATCTTATGTGACCGCTGTAAATCAAAAGTGCTTAGAGCAGAAAGTTATTGGGTACAGTGCACTGAGAGATCAGGGTATGTGATGTGTGCTCACCATTGGCCATCTTTTTTGTGATCCCAATCTACCTGCAGCCATGAGCCTACATACGGTACACATCACTGACAGCAAAAGGAATAAATTCCATAGTACTCCAACAAAATATAGTGTAAACTCAGCTTTTGCAATAGCCATAAGGTTTTATTTACTGACTAACCAGCAGCCTTTAATTTAAGCTCAACTGAAGATACCAAGGTATTCCATAACTAAGCATAGTCTGGCAGAGCTTTGTCATTCTCAGAACTGATTGGACAGTTTTCATCAATGCATTTATCCAATTGCCTGGAGCTGTGCTTTAACTTTAAAAAACATATAGTGGTACAGGGGTCGGAGAGGAAAATAGGTACAAGGCTTAATAAAAGGCTAATTTAAAGTCCATCTTTTGACACATCCCAAGAACACCGGCAGTAATTCTGGGGACCTGAAGACAAACCATGCTTCCTGTCAAGATTACAAAACAAAGCAAATCAAACCAGGGGGTCCTGAACTTAATGGTCAGAACATCTAATGTATTTATTGACGGTGACAAACTTGTTCATGTACCACACAGGATCATTGTGGTTGAGTGATGTTTTACTATGTGTGAACACATAACTAAATAAACTTTCCTGAAGTGACCGTCAGAATTTCGACACACTCCAAAAGGAAGTGAATTAAAAGATAGCGGATGAGAGTCTGCCTAATGGGGATGTGTAGCCAGATCATTTGCTGTTGCCTAACAACTATAAGGATGAGTGCAGAGACGGGGATAGGATGGAAGGCAGAGCCTGGAAGCCACATAAGTACAATGACATGGCAAATGAATGGAAGGCTAAGTCGCAATGAAAGGATCTTTGTTACTCGGAGATAGATGGAAGGAAGCAGTATTTCAAAGAACAAGTTCATTCCAAACTGCCCTTGATTTACTTCACTAAATCTCACTTGCTAGCGGATTAGTACAAAGGCCTAGTGATTTTCACAACGCAAGAGGAAAAAGTTATAAGGAATATTTATAACCTAAATATAAAGATTTTTGTCACAGGTATTTCTCCATGCATACTTGATTTCCTTTTACTGCAACCATCTTCAAAAGAAGTTATTTTACAGTAACATGGAACATTAAAAACAGACAGACAATCACCACAACCATAGCTGCTCCACTGTCTTAAGAATTAACTGTTATTCATACAGACATGGCAACGTTTTGGCTTTAGATACTGTTTATTTCATGCATTTATAGGCGTTTTTATAGCTTTTTTTAAGGCACCTAAAAAAGTAGGTTTTGTGCAGGCGGTAGCGTATGTATACAGCTCCTTGGGTTGGTTTTTCTGCAAAACCAAGGGAATTATATAGAATAATACGTTGGTTTAAAATAGGTAAAATTTCCATTTGTAACTTTTTTTTTAAAACTGTAAGGCAGGGTTGGGTCCAAATGGCCAACCATTTGGACGTCACGGACCACTAATTTCACAGACTCAAGAACGCGCATGCACAGGGAGCCGTGTGTCACTCAAAGGGGAAGATACTTTACCCCAAAGTGATGTCATGATGCCAGAACCCGCACACTCTCCCATCGCAGGTCTGAGCCTGTGATTGGAGAATGGGGGGGGGTTGTGTCCATTCCTGGTGGGGGGGGGGGGACGAACCAGCCAAAACTGCGGACCACAAAAATTTTCTTGCTTACCACTGGTTGGCAACTACTGAGTTAGACTAAAGCTGCGTACACACTTCCAACGACGAACGAACGACGAACGATCGATTGGGCAAAAATCGTTCGTAAAAAAAGTAACCAACGACGCCGACGAACGAGGAAAGTCGTTGGAAACATCTATTGTGTGTACAATATCTACGAACGATCGTGTCGTTATCTGTATGTACAGGATCGGTGCTATATGATCGTTCGCAGATATCGTGCAGGATCGTTCGTCGTTCGTTTACCAACGATAATAATTGGAAGTGTGTACATAGCTTTAAAGCATGCAGCTGCACGACACACAAATGCATGCTACAGAGTAGGTAATCACTTAGGTCAGTTATCTGATAAGACTATCAATGTGAATATCCAATTCATGTGATTAGACAAATAGGAAACAGAATTATATATTATACAGTAATATTGGGCTTTCACCTATCACACACTTTACATTTATTAACGTAGGCAGCATAATGTGATGTTTAGATGGCTATACAAAAAACAAAACAGAATTGTTGCTCTGACCAACTTTTTTTTGTCTATTTTATGCGTGTAAATCAGTCACATAGTGCTTAGGAGTATTACAAGGCATGTACATAACTGCACTCAGGAAAGGAATGTTATGTTCCTAGGTGTAAAGTCATCGTCCCATCTAAATTAAACAGGATTTTGGCCACACACTTGCAGATTTAATCTGGCTTCACCACCCATGAATTCAGCCAAAATTGAACTTAATCCTCTTGCTCAAATAAAGTGCCAGGATCAGCTACTTTTATGCCATCTCAGCCAGTAAGTGCACTGAGGAGGCAAAGCAACCATTTCAGGTCAACCAAGACAGAATGAGTATTTAATGGGAGGGATCTAGTCTTCTACAAAATTAACAAAGGGCATGACAAGCTTGGCAATACAATCTAGCAGCTGACAGCGCTATCGCTGGTGCGTGTATTAAAACCAAAAATCTGCACACAAGCCAGCTGAACTACAATAAATCAAATATGGAACAAGTGAATACAAAATCTAAATTTTCACTTAAATGGCTAATTGTAAACAACCCAAAAAAGACTAAAACAATAAATTCTGCAATCACTTCTGCAAATTCATGCCTTGCCCCAGCAGATACAAGCAGAAGCATATACTTGCATTTAAGATCAGGATCATCAATTAAAAAGTACTGCTAGAAAAGGGACAGCCATGATTTCTTTGGTACAACAACAATACCCAAGTCTGCCACAATAAGTTTTGTAAGCAAATAGATCAGTGTTTGTTTCATAGGCTTGAACACCCTAGAACACACATTCAATAGAGAAATCTAAAGAAACACAAAAATGTGGGTTAAGAATGTAATTTTACTGAAGGCCAGATGGCTGGATCTGGGAATTAATTTATACAACCCTTCCTATTTAATGTTCAGCGCTGCGTAATATGTTGGCGCTATATAAATCCTGTTTATTATTATTAATAATAAGACATTAAATACATCGTTCACCCACAAAGCTACGTATGAGTATACATATACATACCAGTACTTTAAGTAAACATGGTGATAGCTACAAAATCAGTATTGCATTACCACCAATGTCATCTTAATATATTATATAATACTTTGTATTACTATACCAGTTCTATATATGTATCTGGCTTTATACCTGGGTGGTGGTAGTAGTACATGGGGCTACATATCAACCAGACTGCCCAATAAAAGGGCAAGAGACTAATTTACCAGATCCTTCGGGCTTTCCATGTTGTGTCGTCAAATAAAAAGAACATATTTTCTAAACATATTTAGAGGTGACAAATGCAGGACAGTATTTAAACAATTGCCTGCTTTTTTGGCTGTAATATCTCTGTATAAAACTACACAAAGGGATTACTTTGAATAAAAGATTATTAAACTGGGCTCAAAGCCAGACGATTCGTAGAATAAGCCACATGCCAGCAAAAATCTTTCCCACCTCCTCAACATGCAGAATGATTGCAACACATACAATGCCACGTGACTGAACAACCAGTAATTTGTAATTAAGCTTAATGATTGCTCTTACACAAGAATACAAATGGGGGGAAATAGTTTAAACTTCCCCATAATTAAAAAAAAAAAAAAACACACACCACTGAACAAAACATGAAATTTTTGTAATAATAATCAAGGAATTTTATCAGCTTTGCATGTCAAAGATCTTTCCTAGGAAAACTACAGAAGCCGTCACTGCTGACTTTACTGTCATTTCCATTTCCCATCTTCAATATTACATTTTGAGTCACTGGCCTGAAAAAGCATGCAGTAACATAATACAATTCATACTCCTGTGGCCTACATACTTGTCCTAATCGCTGAAGTACTGTGCAAGCATTTCCCTAGGATACAAGTTTATTCTATGGAATAATATTCATTTTCAATGGCAAACAAACAAGTCACAGCCAAAACAAAAAACAGTCCCTCCTATCCCCCCTCCTGTTTTTTGAACACTAGGCCCTTATTGATCCATGGTATGAATTTCTCTGTGTTGTGAGATATATGTGATATAGATTTTTTATATATATAAATTTATTTATTTTAATACCTTTGGAGGTCATCAAGGGTTCCCTCGGGAGCAGAACAAGGACTAAGCCGGAGAACATTCTGCTTCAGGTTCAGATGAGTAAGATCTTGACTGTAGAACAGATTTTCAGGAAGATTTTCCAAATTACAACATGACAGGTCCACAGAACTGATCCTCTGAGATGCAATCTGATGGCGACACAAAAAAACTATGCTTAACAAGCACATGAAAAGGCAATATTACATTCACAGTGTAGAAAATTAACAAAAAAATTGTTAAGAGAACATTCAACAATTGAAAAATGTTATACTTAATTGACTAGAATTAACTGCAAATTAAAACATTTAAATTTGAAAAAAAAAAAAAAAAACTAGGCCTTGAACATCAAAGTACTACCTTACCCACTGAGCAATATAAAACACACAGAACTTGTGGGTGCAAGGAATATGCAATAATTTTTATTTTCCCCCACACTGCAGCAATACCTTTCAAGAAATTATTCCTCAGTTACATGAGGTGGGGCAAAGGATGTGACCCAATGTTTGCACTAACTAGATCAACACAGTTGACTTTATATATTCTTCCACGATAACCAATAATTATTGGATTTATTAAGAAAATGGACATTGTTTTGCCAAGTAATGTTTGATCTGTAAAAAAAAAAAAAAAAAAAAAAAAAAAAAAACCTATCTTTGTATTCCATGTATGCCTTGAAATCTCTGGAGAAAATAATGTAATCCAAAAAGTAGAGACAGAAATGCCTTTTTTTTTTTTACATGAAAGAAGGAGTTACTGGTATCCCTTTAGATGTACATACTCATTACAACATACATATGTGATAACTATATGTTAGCCTTAGCAATTTGTTGTTTTGTCTGTTCTTAGCTTAGCTTGAAGCAAAAGAAATCCATCTGTGTGTCAGACTTTCTAAAGTCTGAAGAAGCGGTTCTTGTGCTGTGCAACGCAGCACAATACTTGGGTTGTACCCTATTGGTAGACTCCCTCTCTGCCTTTTTATTACCTTGGTAAAAGAAACCATTTATAAATCACATTTAAATGCATTTCTGGAGATATATATATATATATATATATTGCAGGGATTGCAAATAGAGAATTATTGATGAATAGTGAGCAGGTAAGAGCATTCTGGAAGAAAAAGAAAATTACCTTGCGCCAAATGCATGTAATGTCTAAAAATCTCCAAGTTGTCCATGTGTTTTGATTTGATCTTATCGTCGTCAAGTGCAAAGCTCAATAAATGTTGTTGTGTGGTTTTTTTTTTAAACAATTACTATATAAATGACACAAAAAGGTACATAAAGTTGATGTATGTAAAAAAGCAATATATTTATATAAGGTACTAGGGCCACCACCTAGTGACATTGCTTTTTTACATACATCAACTTTATGTACCTTTTTGTGTCATTTATATAGTAATTGTTTAAA